>NC_081560.1:189689773-189696180 GCF_022355385.1 Mustela nigripes
GGAAGCTTCTGGGTTGGTGATCACGTGGAGCCAAGGGGACAGTGGCCCCCAGGAGAGGGCGAGGAAGCTTCTGGGTTGGTGATCACGTGGAGCCAAGGGGACAGTGGCCCCCAGGAGAGGGCGAGGAAGCCCCTCATCCTTTCCTCATACCTCACCCCATGCCTCTCCCTGTCTGGTGTTCCTGAGTTATGTCCGTTATTGCAAACCAGTAATGTAGTAAGGAAAATGTTTCTCGGAGTTCTGTGAGTCCCTCTAGCAGAGGACGGGGCGGGTCACGAGAATCTCTGATCTGTAGCCGGTGGGACAGGTGCACAGGGGACAGCCTAGACTTGCCATCAGCGTCTGAAGTGGGGGGGGGGTGGTCTGGGGTCTGAAGGTGCCTCCGGGATCGAGTTAAATTGCAGGACAGCAGCAGGTGTCAGAGACGTGCCTGGTGCTGTGGGAACCCCCTGCCCCCACGCACTGGAACCGACCATCCAGGGCCCATCTACTTGGAAAACGGGACGTACTCGCATCGTACAATCCAGCAACCACGCTGTTGGCGTTTACCCAAAGCAGTTGAAAACGTATGTCTGCACACGACCTGGATGTGTTTTGTTTCTTTTTAAAGATTTTCTTCGTTTCTTTATTTAGGGACAGAGTGTGAACGGGGGAGGGGCAGAGGGAGAGAGAGGATGTAAGCAGACGCCTGCTGCGCCCGGAGCCTGACACAGGCTCGATCCCACCACCCTGAGATCCTGCCCCGACCCGAAATCGAGTCGGATGCTCAACTGCCTGAGCCACCCACGTGCCTCCACAACCTGGATGTTAAAAACCTGCATGTTTATAGCAGTTTTACTCGTAACTGTCAAAATTAGACGCAGCCAAGCTGTCCTTCAGGGGGTGAATGGATGAGCGCACAGGGGCCATCCGGACCATGGGGTATTACTCAGTCTGAAAAGAACCGAGATCTTAGGCTATGAAAAGATGAGCAGGAAGCTTACATGCATTATTCTAAAGTGAAAGAAACCAATCTAAAGGGCTACATGGTTGTAGGACTCCAACTACAGCACGTTCTAGAAAAGGCAAAACCATGGACACAGTAAAGAGATCATTAGTTGCCAGAGATTAAGGGGGAGGGAGGGCTGAATCGGGGAGCATGGAGGATTTTAGGGCATCTTCACCCAAACCCCCAGAGTGTACACCACCAGGAGCGCCCCTCACAGAAGCTCTGTGCTGTAGGTCATAGTGACGTGTCCACGAGGCTTCATCCGGTGTCGTGAGCGCACCGCTCTGGGGGTGGGGGGAAGTCAGGGAAGATGTGCACCGGGCGGGGCCTGGGGACCTCTCTGTACCTGCCGTTCCGTTTTGCTGTGAAGCTAAAACTGCTCTAAAAAGAAGGTTTATTTAAAAAAAAGTTAAAAGCAGTTGCATCAGTTAGGATCCTGGAGACACAGAACCGATAGGACGTGTCTGTGGAGAGAGAGATTTGTGTGAAGGCGCCGTGCTCTCCCATGCTCTGGGCTGGCTGCAGACACCGGGAAGAGCTGACTCGGCAGCTCGAGTCCCAAGGCCGGCTGCTGGCGGAGCTCCCTCGGGTTCCAGGCACCTGTCTTGTTCTCTTGAGGCCTGATGGGATGAGGCCGACCCACGGGATGGGGGGTCATTTGCTTAATTCAAAGTCGGATGATTTAAAATGTTAATCTCATCTAGAAAATACCTTCACCGTGACCTCCACTGGCATTTGACCCAACCTCAGGGGACCTCAGCCCAGCCAGGCTGACACAGAAAATGACCTGTAACAACAACAGGGTACAAATGTTCTGTCTTCTCCAAGTTGTGGCTCTTGACTTCCCCCAAAGTAAGGAAGTTACCTTTGCAACTTTTTCAGTGAAAAATTTTTCTTGATCATAAAGATAATGCCCCCTTGTACTGAACCATGAAGTACAGTGAGAACAAAGAATAAGTAAAAAGCCAATCCCATATATCTGCTTCCAGAGGAGTGGCTCTTTCCATCTGTCCTAAGAAACTGCGTGCACGCCCACATGCTCAAATGTGCACAACACATGCCCCCACTCCCATGTGCACACACGCACACACACTCAGAGTGCACAGTGCACACACACGCACACACACTCAGGAATGCACAGCGGACACATATGCACCCACGCTCACACGTGCACAATACACCCCCACTCTCATGGACACACATGGACATGCATGCACACACATGTGCACACACACAACACACATGCTCACACACGTTCACATATGCACACACTTAACATGCGCACACATGCATGCTTATATGCAACTTTATGAAACAAGATGACATACACATCTGATGCTCTTGTCTTCACTCAGCAGCACCATGACTCCGTGTGGAGGACCATGGGTACAGGTCATTCTCATGCACAGATGCATTAGTTTCCACTGAATCAGTGTATCACTATCATCACTGTGTAACCAACAGCGTGATGGTGGGTGTTAGGTCGTTTCACTGTGATTTGAATATGCCTTTATTTTGCAGGATTGTGTGTGATCTGCTTGGGATGGATTCCCAGGACAGGAGTGTCTGAGCTCAAGGAACACAGTTAGATTTGGCTCCCTGTGGTTCCCTCGGCCCGTGGTGTGCGTGTCACGTTCCCAGTCCTGCTAGTGCACGCTCTGAAATATTTGCCCATCTCCTGTGAGGGGAGGGAGCTCCACTCTTGTTTTCTCACTTGAGTCCTTGAAATGTATCTGTTATTCTCTGCCTGATTTTAAATTCATCTCCTCTGTCCTGCTGACTGTCATGGGTAGAACAGAGGAGCTCCTTTCTCAGAACAAAGGAAAGACACTCCTTAGATACTCACCGCTCTACGTTCAGAAGCATAGGCCTGGCTGACGGGGATTCCGGCACCCAAAGGAAGGTGTAGAGAGAACCACAGGGAGATCTTTAATTGTCAACACCAAGATGTTGGGAGTCATTGCAGAAATGGAAATGAGATGATTAACAGTCCCTCCTCAGTGAAGAGTGTGTCTACGATATGGTGCAAAGAAATATGAGGAATGGCTGGCAGTGGATTGTGGTGATAAATGGGCGGAAAAGATTTATGATCTCAGCCCCGAGGAGAGCAAGGAGGCCATGAATAAGGGAGTGAAGGGCATTTAATTCACAAAGAATTCTCCTTGCCGGTTGAGTTCCCCGTGTGCTGAGGAGTCCCTGGTCCCTCAGAGAGAAAGGTCCTATGCAAGCCTGAATCTCACGTTGGCAAATTTGCTTCCTGCAACTCTCCTAACATCAGTGGAGACGGAAGTTCTCTGCAGAGGGGTGCAGGTGGGCCAGGACACCCCTTGGGAGAGTGGCTGGGAGGTGATGTCTGCCAGCTGCCCGTGGGGCCTGGGCCACACTGGCATAGCTGCTCTCCGTGATGGGGGAGGTCTGCTTACTCCTGGCCCCTCTCCTCTGCATCTTGCCGGAGGTCAGGGTGTTAGAGGTCTGCCCTGCTGGGGACTCGTCCTCAACGTTTGCCAAGTGCACATTCCCTCTGAGGGGTTCTGTGTGGGGTCACTGGTGGGGACAAGGTTGAGTGACTGTGCTTTCAGATGACACATGACCCCCTGACCCTTGGTGGACACTGGCTACCGTGGAAGAGTTGCAGCTGTGTTCCAGATTTCCGAGCGTGACAAGGGGGCGCGCCTCCAAGGGGGGCGGGGCTCCACCCTGTGCAGCCAAGTGGTCAGCACCATGGACAGTTTCCCTCCACATCCAAGCTCCCAACTCCAACTCCCAACTTCCAACTCCCAGAGACTCCATCGTGAACTCCAACAGGATACCCCTGGAACGGGCCTGGCCCCCTGCCCCATGGCATCTCTGGGGCAAGCCCAGAGGACTCTGCCCTCTGCCTTCTTGTGGCCCCCCTGTACCTAGTCTCTGGGAGTGGAGCCTTGTCACTGCCGTGGCCGCAGCCTGATCAGATAAGAAGGGGGTGTTTCCAGAGGGGATCGGCAGGGTGTGCGTCTGATGCATTGGCCTCGCAGGTGCCCAGGCCCTTGGTAACTGTCAGGGCCTTTCCTCCGACCTTCACAAAGGGTTCAGAACCCCCAACTGCTGGGGCATTTGTTGTTTGAACATACTGATGTGGGTCCCAGTCCCCAGATCTGGAGCCGGGCCAGTGGGGATGCAGCCCCTGGAAGCAGCGCCTCCCACCCCACCGCTTATAGCCTGGTGTCCTGGTTCTGCTGAGGGAGCCAGCCCGGGTCCCTCCTCCCAAAGACCTCCCCCTCCCCCTGCCCTTCCCTCCACCCACCTCCACCCACCTCTCTCTCTACCTACCCTTCCTCCCTCCCCCTCCCTCGCCCCTCTGCCCCTCCTTCCCCTTTCCTGCCTCCATCCCTCCCCGCCACTCCCCTTTTCTCTCTCTCCCTCTCTCTCAGCTCCGGGGTTGGAGGTGACAGTGGCGAGCCCGGGCAGTGCAGTGCAGAACGTACAGGAGCCAGAGATGCCGTATTGCTGTGTCTTCCCGGGGAGGTGGCTCAGGGGTGCGGGATTAGATGAGCAAAGCCAAGGTGACCAGAGCTGCAACTGTTGCCGTCGCCCAACTGACTGCTGTGGATTCCAGCACTTTACCCCAGGCTGGTGCGCCAGCCCGACGTGTGTTCTCCGTAACACTGACCAGATTGTTGATAGGACGGTCATGGTTCTTGGACAGCACTATTTCTGCACAAAATTAAGCCCTGTTCCCATGCCCTGCAAGAAGCCTCCCCCTGTCTTTCTGGGGTTCCTTCAACTCTGTCCACACTCACCGTTGCTGTTCTTGTGGCCGCCTCGTTGTTTTCTGCCCCTGCACACCCGCATCCCTTCTCATGCCCCTTCCCTCGAGACTGGGCTTCAAGGCCACCTCTTCCGTGCTGTCCTCCCGGACTGGCATGCCCAGGCTTTCAGAGGCTCTGATGATGGTTTCCCTGCTCTGGAAGGCTTGAGGCAGGCCCAGCCTCTGGTTCCTCTCGCTTACCTTCTAGGCTGCACCTACCAGGACTTCTTGCACGTGTTTGTGCTCAGTTTCCACTTTCTGCATGGGTGGTGCATTGAGAGCGTTGTGAATGCAACGTGCACAGCTCCTGATTTCAGTTCGTCCTTAACTTGCTCCCTGCCTTGTGGGACCGTTCCCCCATCCTGGGAGACTCGGGCAGGCTTTGGGGTCGGTCCGTGGCCACCCCCCTCCTGGCACTGGTCACCCGTTTTGTGATTATTTTTAGCCCTCCTGATAGCCTGATGTCGGCGCAGGCAGGGATTGTGGCTTTTTACCATAGTAGTGGACAAAGGGGTGTGTCCTGTAACATATTTTCTCTTAATATTCCCTCAAAGGCATTTTGCATGAATTTACACATTCTTCTCTGATGTCAGCTTCAGCGGCCCGTAGTATCTCATGGGTGTGCCATGGCCAAGTCCAGATCTCCTTTTTGCCTGTGGATAGTTAACGTATTTCCGGCATTTGCCCTTTATGACGACACACTGTGTTCAGTCCTGGCAAGTCTACCTGTCCCTTTGTAGCCCTGGCTCCTGAGGAAAGGGTCATAGCAGTCACATGCCTGGGTCAGCCCCGGAGCTCTCCGTCCATCCTCACCGCAGGCAGGTTGCTGTGTGGAAGCCCAGAGCGGCGACATGGCGCCTGACCCACCGACCAGGCCGCGGTGCTGATATTTGAATCTCATTACCTTTGGGAGCTGGGCTCGGTCGCTGACGTGTCTGATTATTGTATCAGCTCCTTACTTGTCCTGGCCCAGTGTGATCACCAGATCTGATCAAGGTCAGGAAGTAGGTCAGGCTGCTTGCATGGACCTCTTGCTGCAAAGCCCATAGCATAGAGCCCCTTTTGACTGTTCTCACATGATGTCGTACAGGTGCTGCTCACAGGTTGCTGGGGGCCCGCACGGTGTCTGAGAGGGAGGGAGTGGGGGTGGATCGTGGACCCTGCCGTGGACGCCGCGCACATGGTTCTCCACCTGCTGGAGTCGAGCGTATGCACGGAGCCGTGACCGAGCCTTTCTACAGCATCTTTCTCCCAGTGCTGACCGTGGCTCACCTTGCGTTTTAATGATGGATTATTCCTTCAAGAATGTGGCCTTCCTTGTTGGTTGACTGAGTGTCACTGGTTTTTAAGAAAAATAACTTACAAAGAATATGGTATTCTGTTTAGTTTGTCAACAAATTGCCTGAACATTTTTTTTTCAAATGTGTTTTATTGTTAATAGATTGAAAATGTTGGCATCTGGAATAATCTCTTTTCTGTAGATGATGATTTTAATTACCCTGAAAAACTTAGGGAAAATTCCTCCCACACAGAGGTTACGTTAACATTTTCGTCACGCTGCACATGACACACGTCAGTGGGGACCGGCACGTGTGGCAGACTGGGGTTGGCATCTGTCCACATGTGTTGCAG
>NC_081560.1:189696190-189702053 GCF_022355385.1 Mustela nigripes
AGTGGGCTCTGCCCAGGCACACACCCGTATCTCCCAAACCAGAGGTGTGGCTGTGGCAGAAGCAGGAGCAGGGGTGGGATTCTCCAACCTGCCTGGGCTCCCCTCCATGTAGGACTTTGCCCAAAGTAAAAGATGCTGGGACAAAAGCCAGACCAGATGGGACTGGATTAGTGACAATGACCAAGATCTCCAGGGCAGGGTGGGACCTGTCCTACCTGCCCTACCCGTCCCGCTGCAACGAGGAGCCAGAGGAGCCACACACAGGGTACACCTGAGTCACCTGCCTGCAGGCAGTTGGACCTGCTGGAGGGTCCTCTTGCGGCTGTGAGGATGGGGGTTGGGGGGAGACCACACGTCCTTCCTTTCTTGCCCCACATGGTGTGATGGTGTCCCAGTCCGTCGGGTGTCCAGTTGTGTCCTTGGACTTTCCAGTGCTCCCAACATGCACTTTCTAGAAAGTGGGCTCTGCCCAGGCACACACCCGTATCTCCCAAACCAGAGGTGTGGCTGTGGCAGAAGCAGGAGCAGGGGTGGGATTCTCCAACCTGCCTGGGCTCCCCTCCATGTAGGACTTTGCCCAAAGTAAAAGATGCTGGGACAAAAGCCAGACCAGATGGGACTGGATTAGTGACAATGACCAAGATCTCCAGGGCAGGGTGGGACCTGTCCTACCTGCCCTACCCGTCCCGCTGCAACGAGGAGCCAGAGGAGCCACACACAGGGTACACCTGAGTCACCTGCCTGCAGGCAGTTGGACCTGCTGGAGGGTCCTCTTGCGGCTGTGAGGATGGGGGTTGGGGGGAGACCACACGTCCTTCCTTTCTTGCCCCACATGGTGTGATGGTGTCCCAGTCCGTCGGGTGTCCAGTTGTGTCCTTGGACTTTCCAGTGCTCCCAACATGCACTTTCTAGAAATGAAGCCACGCGAGAGCAGGCCCAGGAGGGAGGACGCCAGGTGTGTCTGCTCCTGGCAGCGGCGCCATGGGGCCCACTCCAGAGGCGAGACCCAGCGCATACTTCAGTTCGTCGCGGTCCCTGTTCGAACCTGTGTTAGCGTCTCAGGGCTGCCCTACCAGGTGACCACACACTGGTGGCTTCTAAGGGCAGGAATGCAGCCCCCTCCTGCTGGGAAGGCTGAACCTCCCTGAATCCCTCTGCCCTTCTCCCCAAGCCCTGCCCATGGCACCGTCTGACTAGCTCTGTCCTGGGGACAGTTTTCTGGGACAGGGGACAGACATGCAGCAGCAGAGCAGAGCCAGCTCGTGCCTTGTTTCTGGAGGGGACATGAGCAGAAAGGACAAATTTAGACTCCAGGCTTCCTGGGGCAGGGCTGGTGACAAGGCTGTGTGTCAGTTGGCCTGAAAGGCCTGGTGTAGCCCTGTACCGAGGCTCAGACTCTGGACGAGACAGCAGGCTGCCCTGCGCTCTGGGCTCCTGCCGGCCGCCTGGGCCGCTCCAGCCGCCGAGCCCCACGGCTTTGTTAACATCCGCCTGAGGGGTGGGGAAAGCAGCTAGGAGTACAGCCGAAGGACACAGGCTCTCTCCGGGACCCTTCTGGGGTGCTCTCTTGAGCACACAGTGGAAACCTGCAAGCTGTAGGTTTCATCACTTGCCTTTGTCACACAGCCACGAGTGGAGCTCACGGTGAAGCCCGACGCAGCCGTTTGCCGGGACTCGCTCTCTGCAGTGCTGTCCGCTGGCTGGAGGCAGTGACGGGGGCGGGCAGGCCTGTGCTGAGGGTGGGGTGACATGGTGTTCTCAGAAAAACGTGTGCTTTCTGTCCAAGTCTTGCTTGTTCTCTCCAGGATTCCCGTTTCTGCACCCAACACCCCTCTGGCTTCAGGAACGGGGTTCTGTTGGAGTAGAAAGTTGGACAGAGGAAACCTCTGCCTTCCCTAGGAGGCAAACCTCTGCCTATTCCTGGTGTCCCTGCCTCTGCTTGTGTGTCCATAAAGACCAAATCAGGATTGAAGGCATCCTGGCTTCCTCATGCTGGCTGTTGCAAGGAGGAGAACAAGGTGTCCCCAAGAGGGGACAGGAGCCGACGGCTGCCGAGCTCTGAGGGAGGAATCCAGGCTATGCTGGTCTTCGCTAGAGACCAGCAGTGGTGTGACTGTGGCGTGTGTGTGTGTGTGTGTGTGTGTGTGTGTGAACCAGCAAGAACACTGCAGGCCTGCCTCACCCGCCTGGCTCCCTCCCAGCTCCAGGGGCTCGTCTGGTGTGACTGTGGCCCCAATCTCTAGGTCAGACAATGACGCATCACCCACACTTCAAAGATGGGGGGACCCCGACCCAGAGAGCAAGACAGGGGGACCCTCAGCTGAGCTTTGCTCCCTGCAGACTGGGGGGTATTGTGTTTACATGGACCAGGTCAGTAGACGTATTAATTGCTTCATCTAGGTCTAAGGAGCTCATCCCCCAAATCAGCGGGTTGTAAACAGTCCTGAAAGTACATGTTGGTTGGAGGACATTACCAGTAACACAAACACAAGCAGCAGAAAGCGACAGAACTTGTGTGTCCAGGACGCGCTTTCACCAGCTGCATCGAGTAGTCGAAGACCCACCGAATCAGAGATCTAACGGGGCTTGATAAGCAGCTGGGCAGAAAGGTTTACAATGAACAAGAAGGCCGTATGAGATGCAGGTTTACACTCCCTGTGAGTTCTGAAAAATTAATTGAATTCAGAGATCATTTCCATAGAAGGGCACGCACCTGTTTGAGTGATTGCTAGGTGTGTTTGATGGCAGCTCGCCGAGTAAGCCCGCCGCGATGAGGCCCGGGCCTCCAGCATCCCGGACAGTTCCCGCCGCCGCGCCCGGGCCTCCAGCACCCCGGACAGTTCCCGCCGCCGAGCCCGGGCCTCCAGCACCCCGGACAGTTCCCGCCGCCGCGCCTCTTCCCACTTGGGGCTCCAGGCAAACACTCACCTGCTTTCTGGTACAGATGACTTTCCTGCCAGTGGAATGACTCAGTGTGTCCTCCGTGGTGTCCGGCTTCTTTGCTCAGCGTAATGGTTCTGACATTGCTCATGTTGTATGTCTATAAGTAGTTAAATTGTTTTTGTATGGTTAAATAGTGTTCCAGTGTATGGCTCTGCCACAATTTTCATCAGTTCGTCTGTTGGTGCAAATTTGGGTTATAGCCATGTAAAGAAAGATGCCTGTGTTTTTATCTATCACGATGCTCTGTCTCACGTCTGCCACCCCCCGCTGTGGGTCTTCCCGCACTGAGCCGTCTGCGGCACCAGCTGGCTGTCCTCCAGGTTAACTCGGTCGGACCCTGTCTGCCTGGAGATGGCTCAGACCCCGCATGCAGGTCAGCGGCTTGGTCCCCGAGACCGCCCCCTCCCCACTGCGGACCCCAGTGTCCAGTCCAGGCTGTCCCCTCTGCTGGTGTTGGCTGGCTGCGCATCAGAGATCCCTGCGACCCCTCCTCCGGCTGGATTAATTCGCTAGAGCGGCTTGTGGAACTGGGAAACTCTGTATGTACTAGATTTCTGGTTTGTTGTAGAAGGGAACAGCCTGGGAACGGCCGGCGGAGGAAGTGCAGGGGTGAGGTGTGTGTGTGGGGGGCGAGGAGCTTCCACGTTCTCTCCCGGGGCCACCCCTGCCAGCTCCATGGGGTCACCCACAAAGAAGGCCTCTGGTCCCCCTCCTTTTGGGTTTTCGTGGAGGCTTCACCGTGTAGGCACGATTGACCCAGTCATTGGCCGTGGGTGACCCCCTTCTGTCCTAAGAGCTGCGAGGGGGGTGTCGAACGTTCCAACCCTCTAGTCACAGGGCAGGTTCTCCTGGCCACCTGCCCCCATCCTGAGGCTCCGAGAACCCCCCACCACCGGTCATCTCATTAGCCTACAAAAAGATACTTACTACTGCAGAGATTACAAGGATTTTCAAGGCTAAAAATTAAAGTTTAATCTCCGAGGAAATTCAATTTTCATCTCTTTCTGGTTCACGCTTTGGAAAACTTTGCATATCCCAAGGTCTCAAAGATTTTCACCCAGAGGGTTTATAATTCTGGCTTTTACAGTTGTGGCCATCTTCTTTATATTTCTTTCTTTCATTTTTTGAGGTTCATGGTTTATTAAAACAAAGATCTCTAAGGGAGAGTAAAAAAAATTGTGGATATTTTACATGTTGACGTTAAAGAAAGTAATGCTCTAACACAGAGAAAAGTAATAACTTTCTTCTATTCTCAACATAATTACAAGATTTATAAGTATATGTAGTAAGTAATAGTCTGCTCCAGGCAGTATGGATTGGGAAAGAGACACAAATTTAAAATTATTCTGTGATCATCTTCTACCAGTCCTGCTCTTGTGTCTCTCTGCCGGTTCGTCTAACCCCGGGCACTGTCAGAACTTGCGACCTGCAGCCGAGGTGCCGGGGACAAACGGGAGCCTCGCCTCCCCCTCTCCTGCCCCCCCCTTTCTTTCAGACACAGGCCTCCAGCCCTTCACTTCCCAGGGCCTGATAAGACTGTCAGTAGAGGGTTTCCGTCCTTTGTTTTGTTTTGTTTTTATTTTTAAATTAAGTTTTTACTTTGAGGTGGTTAATGTGGAGAAGTAAAGCAGAGAGGCCTGTACCTGTGGTCCAGAGGTAGCATCTCACAGAGCTACAGTATCACAGCCAGAATACTGACTGCCCAGCGGCCAGGAGACGCCGCTCGACACCGCTCCCGTTTCTCCGGAGATCTCTGTTCTTTTCAAAGCCACAGCCACCGCCCTCCTGCCCAACCCTCCCTGACCCCTGGCGACCAGTAATCCTTCCTCCGACTCCATAGTCTTGTCATCGGAAGAATGTTACACAAATGAAACCCTTCGTCGAGGAACGTTCTGGGATTTGATTTTTCAGTGAGCAGAATTCTCTGGAGACCGACGCAGGTTCCTGCCGCATCACTGGGCTGTTCCTCTGAACTGCTAAGTAGGATTCCAGGGTGTGGATGAACCGCCTTCCCTGTTTGTTTGTTTTTCACACCATTTTTCTGTGTTTTACACCATTTCTCTATTGAAGGAGGATCTGAGTTGTTTCCAGTGTTAGTCTCTTGTGAATACATGTACCACAAACGTTCGTGTGCACTTTCCATCTGGACCGGAGTCCGCATTTCTCTGGGATGGTGACACGGAGTTCAGTTGCCGGGTTGTGTTGACTTTTCCTGGAAACTGCCCAACCTTTTGCCAAAGTGCCTGTGCCGTTTCTTAACGGTCCAGTTTCTCTCCGTTCTGGCCAGTGTTGGGTGGTGTCGTTAATGTTAGCGGTAGCCGTCCAGTCGGCACGCAGGGACCCAAGCTGTGGGTCTCGTTAGCATTCTCCCGGGGGCTGGTGACGCAGAGCCTCCGTGTGTACGCGCCGCCCATCTGTCCCCGGAGGTAAAACGCGCCTTCCTGTCTCTGCTCATTTTCTAAGTAGATTGCTTGCTTTGCTCTTGTTGGGTTTGAGGCTCTTTACATATTCTAAGTGTCTCCGCCCTTTGTCCAATTCCCTCCCCGGCCTGTGGCTTGTCTTTCCATCCTGGGGACAGGAGCGCCCGTGGAGCCGCACTTCTCATTCTGATAGAGCCCAGTTTGTCTGCCGTTATTTCTCTGGACTGGGTTTTTGGCATCAATCTTGTAAGTGTTGTAAGTGCTCTCTTCCGGTGGAGGGAATCCCCTCTTTTCCTATTTATCTGGGAGTTTTATTTTATTTTAATTGATTTTTTAAAGATTTTATTTATTTATTTGACAGACAGAGATCACAGTAGACAGAGAGGCAGGCAGAGAGAGAGGAGGAAGCAGGCTCCCCACTGAGCAGAGAGCCCGATGTGGGGCTCCATCCCAGGACCCTGAGATCATGACCTGAGCTGAAGGCAGAGGCTTAACCCACT
>NC_081560.1:189702153-189756878 GCF_022355385.1 Mustela nigripes
TGTGAGGCAGGCAGAGAGAGAGGAGGAAGCAGGCTCCCCACTGAGCAGAGAGCCCGATGTGGGGCTCCATCCCAGGACCCTGAGATCATGACCTGAGCTGAAGGCAGAGGCTTAACCCACTGAGCCACCCAGGCACCCCTGTAGGTTTCTTCTTTAAAATTGTCTTGGTTTTGGTATCAGGGTAATGTTAGCCTCCTAAAATGGAGTTTGAGATGTTCCTTTTTCATATTATGGTGAATGGATTTCTATTGAAAAATGGACACACTTTTAATGTTATGAGACTTTGTATCATGTTAAACTTCCTGTTTTAACTGTCTTAAAAAAAAATCCTGCTCCCAGAGGGTAAGGAAGGGGGTGCTGCCTCAATCCTGCCAGGTGAATGTTGAAACCCCAGTTCCCCACTTGGCTTCCCTTGCCATCCGAGGGGGAGGGGTGACCTTGTGAAGCTGTGTAGTGGTGGAAGTCCTGCCCACTTGGCTTCCCTTGCCATCCGAGGGGAGGGGTGACCTGTCCTCTAAGCCTCCTGCCCTCCCCCAATGGAGGGACACCTCATTACTGCTCAGTGGGGTGGAGGTCCAGACTCCGTGTGTGGTTTCCGTGGATGTGGTTTCCATGGACGCCGCACGAGGGGCAGGTGCCTTGTTTCCAGCTGGTAGGAATGGAAGTTCTGGCCTGAGTCACCCCAGGAGGAGTTTTGAGATGCTTTGTCACAGCTTCATAAGGGTTGAAGTCCAGAGTCCCCATGTGGCCTTTGTTGATGTGGGTGAGGTTTTCCAGTGGTTGGTTGGCGCAGAGCAGTTACTGTCTGGAGTTTTCTGTCTTCTGGGCTCTTCCTTTCTTCGTCCCTCGCATCTAGAGAGCAGGTTTTGGTTGGGCGTTTTGTTTGTTTGTTTCTTTGCCTCCTTTGGCATTTCTAGGCTGCTGGCTTTGTCAGCTTTTGAGATATATGAAACCCAAGGAAAACCCAAGGGGCCTTCCCCTAGGTCCTTGGTCCCAAGATCCCTGCCTGGTCTGCTTCCTTCTTTCCTCCCGTCAGAGCCCTCATACGTTTGAGGGTCATGCCCGGTGCGTTTAGTTGGACTCAGCGGAGGAACAGGGAAAGCGTCCTCTCCATTCTCCTGGAAGCACGAGTCTCTCACGAGCTATCTTTTAGATGATTTTATGTCTGATCTGAGGTATAGGGTGAGGTTCATTTTTCCCCCGTGTGAATATATGTGTATGTCCCCAGCACCATTTGTTGAAAAGACTTTCCTTTTCCTGTCATACTACATTGGCATCTCTGTTGTCTTTTTTCCTGACACCGGGTGGGTCTCCCCCAGTGCAGGTCAGTTCTGACACTGACTCCAGTGCAGACGCCAGCAGCCGTGGGGATGCCTAGGCTAACCGTACTTCCGCCTGGCCGACTACAGATTGGAAAGTTCCCACAGCTTCCTCTCAGGTTCTCACTAGCTGGAATATTCAGGTGCTTCAAGAGAGCACTTGACTTATGCCCCCCAGTTTATTAGAGAGGCTACAATTCAGGAACAGCCAAATGGAAGAGATGTGCATGGCGAGATGTAGGAGGTGGGGGAGAGGCACAGGAGTTCCCTCTCCCTTTCTGGGCCTGCCGCCCTCCCAGTCCATGCTGTAGTCACCAACCCAGAGGCTCTCTGCACCCATTATCGGGGGGAGTTTATGGAGCCCTCACTCTGTAGACAAGATTGGCCCAGTCATTGGCTAATCATTGTCGAACTCAGTCTCCAGCCCCTTTCTCTTCCCCGGGGTTTGGAAGCTGGAGCTCAGAGTCCTCTGCTCACGGCTCGATGCTTCTGCTGACCAGCCAGCATCCGGAAGCTACCTAGGGGAGACAGGGGCCACCTCAATGCATAAACTCAGACATGGACCAAAGGGGCTTGTTACGAATTACCAGAGATGCTCCTGTATCTTATCACCCAGGAAATACCAAGGGTTTTAAGAGCTCTCTGCTCCAGGAGAGACCAGATTCCTGTTTCCTGTTATACAACACGTCTTATTCAAAGATCGATTGACCTCTTTATAAGAGGGTTTGTTTCTTTTAAAAAAAAATATTGCTTTTATTTTAATTCCAGTAGAGTTAACATACAGTGTTATGTTAGCTTATCAATAATGCTGTATTTCTAGGTTCTTTCTCCTGTTCTCCTGACTTATCTGTATATTATACCATTATCACACTCAATTATAGTGCCTTTATAGTAAGTTTTGGAATCAGGCGCTGTAAGTTCTACTTTTTTCTTTAAAAAAAAAGTTGGTGTATGTGGGTGGCTATTTTAGGTCTTTTGTGTTTCCAAATGTATTCAGAACCAGCTTTTCATTTTTTACAGAAAATCCTGTTGGAATTTTGATTTTGATTGCATTGGATCTATAGATCAATTTGGGAGAAATTAAGGTCTTAATAATATTGAGTCCTGTAATCTATGAACCTGGATTCAGTCTCATGTTCATATCTCAAAGTCTAAAAATAATCTTTAATCTCTCAGCATGTTTTATTGGTTTTTAGTGTATAGGGCTCACACATATTTTATTAAATTATCTCTACATACTTCAGAACAATAAATATAAGATGATAATATATTTTAAAAGTTCTATCATAAGTGATATTTTTCAATTTCCAGTTTCAAAGGTTTATTGCTATTCTATTGAAATAGAATTGATTTTTGCATACTGAACTTGTATCCTGTGATTCTGCTAAATTTACACATAAGTTCTAGTAGCTTTTTTGCAGCTCCTCAGGATTTTCTATGTCAGTTTTGTTTAACGTCTGCTTCATGGATTTCTGGTGGGTCCTGAGGTGCTTTCAGGGTGTCACTAAGGTCCTACTACGTTTTAAAGATGCACTAACATTATTTTCCCATTTTTATTGTGTTGGTATTTGCATGGATGTGCAAAGCAATGATGAGTAAATATGCTTGTGCCTTTGCATGAACCAAGGTCGTGATACCACAGTGCCTTTGTAGCTGCTGCACTCTTCACTTCCTTGAACTCACAGTAAAACACCCCAAATCCAGTTTCTGCAGTATGACAGTAGGAATTAATGACTTTTATCAATTTTAAATTCCCAAGAGCAAAATTGAAAATTCTGTGCGCTGACCTGGGAAGTAGACACAAAGCATGTCTGCTGATTACTAAAGTATGATCATTGGCTTGAAGAAAGGCATTTGGGCTGTAACCTGGAAAGCAACTTTTCTGTGAAACACAGTATAAAACTGACACAAAACTATGCTTATTTTGACTTGGGTTTTGACATTATTATCTTGAGAATGGACAGTGTGTCAGTTCAAGAAAAGTAACAGATGGCTTTGGGTGTTAAAGATAAGATTTTGAGTTTTCAAGCAAAAAATAGATTTTTGGAAATTTTATATCCACCTTTGTGATGAGCTCAGTGGTGATATTAACAAATGTGATATATTAGTTTTGGATAAGAAATGTGCCAACAATATAAAGATTTGCATAAATTAGGGAAACAATATTTTCCAACTCACCAGTGAAAGATGGTCTGTCAGTAAAAGGTACGTTCAATGTGGAAAACAGACTGATGGGTTTTATAATAATGGATGGCTTAGATCGCACATAACAGACAACATTTAAGAAGCTCTTGCTTGCCAAGTTTCGGTATAGCGTCAAATTATCTGAAAGAGTGATTAAGATTCTTTTTCACGTCGGTATGAGATCTGATTTTCTTCCTATGCTTCCTAAACAATGTGTGGATGCAAAAGCAGATATGGGATAAAACCTCACTTGTTTATACTGTTCTCATCTTTTGTGCAGATTGCTGTGTTTGGTTTGGTAATCTTTTGTTGAAAAAATGTCAACAGCTTCATTGAAGTATGATTGACTTATAATACATTGCACATGTTTACGTGTATACTTGCTAAGTTTCCACGTGGGTATGCGTCTGTAGAAGCATCACCATAACCCAGATGGTAAATATGAGGGTCATCCATACCCCAAGACCTCACCTGCCTGAATTCCACTACTCCCATCTCCATGCAATTACTGATCAGCTTTCTGTCACGGTACGTCATATTTTCTAGAATCTTGTATTCATAGAAACACATAGTAGGTGTTTTTTGTCTGGCTTCTTATGTTAGGTACAATCGTTCTGCATTCATCCCACTTGTGTAGATCAGGGGTTCGTTCCTGCATACTGGTTAGCAGTATTCTACTGCGCGGATGGACCATTGTTTGTGTATCCCTTTGCCTGTTGTAGACATTTGGGTTGTTTCCAGTTTCGGACTCTTACCAGTAAAGCTTCTAGGACCATTCATGAGCAAGTCTTTGAGTGGACACATTCTTTCATTTCTCCTTCGTGAGACTCTAGCCCTGGAAAGACTGGGTCCTCTACGAGCTTGATTCTAACATGCTCCGTTTTCCTCTGGCTCCTGTAAGACACGTGATGCTGTCATAGTCACTCAGTGGATGTCCTTGTTGACTAATTAGACCCTCCGTGTCCGTTCTGGGTCCGTTCTGATGAACTTTTCTTCCCTCTCTAAAGCATGCATTTTCCTACTTCTTTGCATGTTTGGTGATTTTCGGTTGGTTGCCAGACAATGAAGTGAAGCTTGTGGGATGAAGAGCGTTTTGTGTCCTGTAAACGCGCGTGCCTTGTGTTCTTGAACATGATTGGTCTGCTCGCAACTGCTTTGAGCTTTTGAGTCTTGCTGTTAAGCTTTGCCATCTGGGACCATATCTGCATTTAATCCAGTGTTAATTTTCCCACACGACTGTGTCCAGATGTCTTTTAGTTGCCTAATCAGTGCCTCCTGAAATACAGGGTTTTCACCACTGACTGTTGGGAACAGGTGCTGTTGCAGAACACGTGTGTGCACTGGGCACATGCACTGGTCAGTATTCAACTGACCCTCTGCTGGTCTCCAGAGCTTTCTCTTTGTGAAACTCTCCTCTGTGATTCTCTGCTCTGTGAACTCCAGCTGCCTTGGTCTTCCTGGACTTTCAGAGACACGTTCTCAATTCAGGGAGACCACCTTGCTCTGTCTGGGTTTCCCGTTCCTTCCCAGAGGTCTGGAAACTTCTTCCAGGAAGTATCTGGGGCAATCAAAGGGCTTGCCTCATTTGTTTCTTCTCCCTAGGTGTTGCTGTTCTTTGTCATCTAATACCCAGTGTCTTGCGTCCACTGTCTCAAATGTTTGGACCATTCTTTTGTATTAAGTTGCTTCAGGCAGGCGAATGAATCTGGTCCCCATTAGTCCATCTTGACTTGAATTGGAATTTTCTCTGTTACAGATTTTGCATTGGGTGATATTGATACTGGGTAGGTGTTTTGGTTTGGTTTTGGTAACATGTTAGAATTGCTAGTTTCACAAGATGGTTTGAGAATGGGTCTCCTTTTCTATTTTCCCCAACTTTTTTTTTGGCAAGGTTGTGTTATTTTCCTTTCCATGTTTGATAGAATTCATTAACGGAGGTGTCTAGTACTAGCATTTTCTTTATGGGAGATAGTCTTGTTATGAGTTGGATTTCTTTAATATATATGGGACTACTGACATTTCCATTTTTTTCTTGGACCAGTTTGGTAATTTTTATCTTTTAAAGAACTTGTTTATTTTGTCTAACTTTTTGATGTTTTAGCATAAAGTGATTAGTATCTTTATTATCGTATAATATTTACAGGCTTTGTGGGGATGGTAATGTACCTTCTTTTGCTTTTGCTAATAGTAACGTGGGTCCTTTTAAGTGGTTCTTTTTTAAAAAGATTTTCTTTTTACCTCTGGTTTGTTTGTTTTGCAATCTGAATATTGTGTGTTTTTGCCTTTTTTTTTTTTTTTTTTTTTTTTTTTGGTGTGTGTTTATCCTGTGTTTTGTTTTGTTTTTGAAGGGAGGGTTTCATTGAGATTCTGGGAGCCATGCATTTGTTGTTCTCACTAAATTGGTACACTGTTCAGCTACTCTTTCTTTAAATAATCTGCTTTGCCTTCTGGCTGAGACCTCTTAAGGCTCAGTTTATTTTGTTTGCTTGATTTTTCTCTCCTGCTCCATTTGTACGGTTCCTGCTGGTTTCTAACCTCCAGGTTCACTGATGTTCTCCTGCTCCGTTTGTACGGTTTCTGCTGGTGCACCTCCTTAGTGCTTTCCCATTTGCTCCAGCGAAGGAGTATTTCATTTACTTACGTACCTACTATATGTTTTAGCTTGGAATTTTTATTTTGTTCCTTTTCATATCTTCTTACTATGTTTATATTTTCTCCTTTTTGGGTCTACATTTTCATTTCAATGCCTGAGCTATTTATAGTAGGATTTGTAGGTGTTATTGCTGGTTCCACGGTCGCTGTCCTTCCTTGGTCTCTGTTTACTGATCTCTGCTTAGAAAGGGGGTGGATTCTTCTGCTACTTCACTGCTACTTCACTGCCCGGTAACACGTGGACTCCTTGGCAATTTAAGTATTAGGTTGTTGAGTGCTGATTCTTTTGTTTTCCTTTAAAGAGCGTTGGGGCTGTTTTCTGGCAAGAATCAAGTCACTTTTCAGTCATGTTAGCCTTTCAAGGCTCGGGTTCAAGCGTGCTGGGGTGGGTTGAGCGTAGTCGGGACTGTGGGCCTGCAGCTGCGGCGTGACACGTCGGAATCCGCCTGCTGTCCCGTGTGGTCTTGCTGCTCCGGCTCTTTCGAACCAGAGGGGCTCCTGGCTCTGTGTGGACTCGGAGAGGTCTTCGTCTCACAGCTGCCCTGCCTGTTTTTTCCCAGCCTTGTGGAGTTTTCCTGTGTTTCTGCAGTTGGCTGTCCTGCGCCAGGCTCAAGGAGCCCTGGCCTGTGGTCCAGAAAACCGTGGTGGCATAATCATGTCCCGCTTTCTAGCCGGGCATGGGAGGCCACTGCTGTAGCCGCTTCCCTGTTGTGGCGGCACGTGCGGGTCCACATGTACTGGTCTTGGTGAGGCTGGTCTCAGCCCAGTGAAGTTTATGCCTCTGTACATCAGTAACACATGGAATAAAGCACAAGACACACAAACGATTTAAAAACTAAGCCTTAAGAACGTGAAGGAATTCTAGAAAATTAAAGATTTTCGAGTAATACAAAAATCTTATATTTCCATAGTTTTACTAAACTTGCTTTTTTTTTTTTTCTTAAAGATTTTATTTATTTATTTGACAGACAGATCACAAGCAGGCAGAGAGGCAGACAGAGAGGAAGGGAAGCAGGCTCCCGGCTGAGCAGAGAGCCCAGTGTGGGGCTTGATCCCAGGACCCTGAGACCATGACCTGAGCCGAAGGCAGATGAGCCACCCAGGTGCCCCTAAACTTGCTTTTTAAGAAGATTTTATTTATTTATTTATTTATTTATTTATTTATTTATTTCTCTAACAGAGAGAGCACACAAGCAGGGGCAGAGGGAGAGAGAAGCAGGCTCCCTGCTCAGCAGAGAGCCCGATGCAGGGCTTGATCCTAGGACCCCAGGATTATGACCTGAACTGAAGGCAAATGCTTAATCACCTGAGCCACTCAAGCACCCCTAATTCTGCTAAACCTACTGATACTTATTTAGAAGCTGTTCGGGGGCTTTGTAGTGAAAGGCAATAACTCATGATACTCCCAAGGAGGGTTTGTTCTTCCCACGGAGCTGAAATGCCTAGAACAATTTCATAAAACAGTGACAACCCCAAATGTGTCTTTGTTAGAAAATACTGTGCAAGGTACATAGAGGACTCCTATGAATATCAAAACAAACGAGAATTGGAACAAATCAGACATCTTGTGGGAGGGAGGTGTGCTGTGCAGGCCCATAACACATGGGGGATGATCGTGTGTCTTGGGCTGTGGTATTTGCTACGTTCTGCTTTGAGAAAAGCAAGAAGAACTCGTCCTCTTGAGTCAAGTAGAAGAAAGATGTTTAGGAGAAGGTGTGTATTCAGTAAACATCTATTTAACAAAAACAGTGTTTTAAGAAACTCAGTGTATTGAAGCCCCCGCCGGAGTGGGAGCCTGGACTAGTAGCCATCGTCAGGGGACCCGGTCCACACCCAGAGACTGGGCCTGTGGGGCCTGCAGCTTCGATTTTGTTAGAATTCAAAACCGCGCAGCCGTAAAGTTGGGACTGGCGGGCGCCTGGGGGGCTCAGTGGGTTAAAGCCTCTGCCTTCGGCTCAGGTCATGATCTCAGGGTCCTGGGATCGAGCCCCACATCGGGCTCTCTGCTCGGCGGGGACCCTGCCTCCCCCCCACCCTACCCCCCCGCCTGCCTCTCCTCCTACTTGTGATCTCTCTCTCTCTGTCAAATAAATAAGTAAATAAATAAAAATCTTAAAAAAATTTGGGACTAGAAGCATAAAGTGCCATGGAAACTCATTTGTATGATTACTTTTATTAAAGTAGGATCTTTAGAGCATGGTGGAAACTCTGTAACACTTTGTAACGGATGGGAATGTGACTGAAAATATTTTGTGGTTTAAAGACTTGTCAAGTTTCAACATATTTTTTTCTTTTTAACGAAGGTTGTAAATTTGCTGACCTTTTCTGCTAGTAGGTCTTAGAGCATGCCACCTAGAATGTATTTGGGAAAAGAAAGTCAGACCTTTAATCAGAACCTTCCAAGTAAGTACGCTGAGGAACCAGCAAATGAGGAGGCCCTTGTGGAAAGAGCTTGTTTGTGCCCGAAGCGTTGGAGAAAAGCTGTCATTGCATGGGATTTGATGTTATTCTGGCTGCATTAATGGGCCGTCCTGCCGTCTCTGTCTGCGCAGTAAATGTTTGGAAGCAGAATTCTGTATCATGCCGTTTTCCAGATGAAGATTTTGAGAGGTTTTGTGAGAAGTACAAGGTGACACCCTTAGTGTTTGCTTCAGAGGATAACTGGTTGATTTGAAGGAAGCACAAGTTTATCCATTCCCTCTGCTCAGAGCTGGTCTGGGGCATCTGGACACACGCTGGGAGAGCTTGCCTTTTTGGTTAATGGATGTCTGGTCCCATAGATCGGTCCAGTTCAAGTGAATGGTTCCTCAGTGTTTACTCTGCACACATCTGGGCTTGGGGGTGGAGAGAGACCTGGGAGGGCCTGGTTCTTTCCTGCAAGGAGCTCATAGCAAGGGACCCGTAAAATCCATGGGATGCTGGCTCTGCAGATAGGTGTCCTGGGCTGGCGGATAAGCTCAGAGCACACTTCTCATTCAGGATGCAGCCCTGGGTGAAAAGGAGATAGGAATTGGCCAAGGGGTATGAGCTGGGGCTTGAGAGTTAACAGGCTGGATGTGTTGGGTACCTGGATGGCTGCAGGTCAGCGCATACACACGGAGGAGCAGAGATGAAGTCGGAGAGCCATCGGTGCGCCAGGACCCAAGGAGACTCCTTTGCTGCCTGGGTTTCCTTCTGGAGTTGGGGGGGCAGGGATGTGAAAGAGTGGAGCAAGCACGTCTTTTCTAGAAAGATCCTTCTGTATGGGTGGGGGGTTTGGGGCATAGAGGGAGGGACAGACTGAGATATGTGTGGCCGGTGGGATGTGGTTCGTGGATCTTTTTTTGAAGTTTTAATTTTTTTATTACAGAGAGAGAGAGGAAGCGTAAGCAGGGGGAGAGGGAGGCAGAGGGAGAGGGAGAAGCAGGCTTCCTGCTGAGCAGAGAACCCAGGACCCTGGGATCATGACATGAGGCAAAGGTAGACACTGAACCGACTGGATCACCCAGGCGCCCTGGTTCATGGATCTATAGAGATGTTGTTATGGGTTGAATTGTGACTCCCCGAAGAGGCTGAAGTACTAAACCCCAGTACCTGTGAATGGGATCTTATTTGGAAATAAGGTCTTTGCAGATGGTAGAGTTAAAATGAGCTCATCAGGGTGGCCCTAACGCAGTTTCCCCCATACAAAAGGGAGGTTTGGTCACAGGGGCCGACGTACGTAGAGGGAAGATGATGAGAAGTTAGGCATCCAGAAGCCGAGGAACGTCCGAGGCCACCAGGAGCAGGAGGGGGCCCGGGAACAGACGCCCCTCCCAGCCGCAGAAGGAGCCAGCCCTGCTGACTCCCTCCTGCCTGACTTCTGGCCTCCAGTGGGTTCTCCGCGGACGCCCCCAGTCTGGGCTGTTTGCTTCGGCAGCTGAGCTGAGTCATACGATCGGGTGAAGGGTGTATTTGTGGTCAAGCCGAGTGGTTGGGCCAGGTGGAGGGTAGTGGTCCTGGCGGGGGGGAGGGGACAGAAGGAGCAGGGTTGGGGTGACCCCGGGCTCCATCCATGGCAGCACCCCACTGAGAGGGCCGCGGAGCAGAGGGCTGCCCGGTGTTGGCTGCACGGGCCTGGCGACAGGACTGGGACATGATGGGCCTGGGGGCACCCTGCAGGGGGCTGGCTTTGGGGGTCGTACAGAGTGTGGGGGCAGGTTGGGACACACTGAGCAGCACGCTTGAGAGAGGGGCAGGGAGCCCCACGGAGGCGTTGGGAGGGTGAGCTGTTGGGGGAGGAGCGTGCGGTGCTGCGAAGAGGGAGGGGTCGGGTCTGTGGGTCTAAGTGAGAAGTCCGAGTGTCCGCCGGCCGCGCCCGTGGGCGGCCGTGTGAGCAGTGGAGTGGGGAGCTGGGCGCAGAGCAGCCTGCGGGCTCACTGCCTCGGTTCCTGCAAGCCAGACGCATGGGGCAGGAGGCCCAGAACCCTCAGGGTCCTGGCAGCCGGCCGCGCTCTGTCCTGGTCGGTCTGGTCCCCTTGAGATGTGGCCTCCTGCTGGACCCGCTCAGACTGGACTCTTGGCTTATGCGTGCGAGTTCATACGTGTAGGATGGAACGTGTCCCTCCGGCTTGGACAGCGGCTGGGCCTGCCAGAGAAATGTTCTGAGTCTGGGCGACGCCCTGGCGTTGCCAGTCCAGAAGGTAAACCTGGACGCTGTTGTCCTTTCCTGGGCGATGGGAGGCCGCTGTGGGCCGGCCCCGTCGCACGGTTGCCGTGTGCCTCCCTGGGTCCTGTGCGTCCTCTGCCCTTAACACCTCGCGAGCACAGCTCGTGCGGAGTGTGACGGCCGCGGCGGGCTGGCTCGGATGGGCACCGACCACGCCGCGCCCTGGTCTCATTTGTCTGCTACGCTTCGGTCTGGCCTGCGGCGCCCGCGTGGGGCTCATCACAGGCAGAGAAAATTAGCCGGCGCGGCAGCTGGAGAGCAAAACCCAGGCGCGGAGATAACAGTGCCCTAAAGCCAGGGGCCCGGAGAAGGCCGAGGGCTGGGGGAGTCTTCTTCAGCTACAGCTTACAGGGGAGGCGGGAGTTGAGGCGCACAGGAGCACGGAAGGGAGCCCGTTCCTGGTGCCGCAGGCCACTCGCTTTGGGGAGAGCAAAGCCTCCTGCGGGGACCCCAGACAGGCTCCTCTGCGTCTCCCCTCAGTCGCTTGTGTGCCCTGCTGCTCGGCGGCTGTCGGGGCGGGAGCCGCGTGGTCGGCAGCCCCTTCCCCGGCTCTGGGCAGCCCCTCTGTCTGGGAGCACTGGGGGCACTCCGGCCTGCCCACCATCGATTGCCCGAGTCCCTGTGGGTTTTCTGTTTCAAGGATTGGCCTCCCCCCTCTAGAGCTCTGCTTGGGGAAGTGGCCCCCACGAGTGACACACGACACTCCTTTGCACACTGTTCTCCAATATGACAGCAGAATTTTAAAAATGTGTTTAAGATGAGTATTTTTATCTGAAAGTAAAAGTATTTTCCTGGGAAACAAATTTCAATATGGCAGTAGAAAAAAGTATTTCAAAAGCATTTTAGAAATGCTGTTTTGATTTGTTTTATTTTTTTCAACTGAAGATGAGTTTATAATGAAAAATTTTTGGAACAGACATAGCCTAGATGTTTCTCTGTTACTCAGAAGGGAGCAGAATTAGGGGGAAATGATCACTGATTTGGGGCTCCCGTGACCACATTATTATTTTAATTAAATGATTAATGGCGTGAACTTTAAAAATTGATCTGTTGATGGCCTACCTTCTTTTGGATTCTGCAAATATCTGTATAATCAATAGGTTGAGAGAAAGCCTGGAAATTTAGATTTTCGTGTTCCAGTGGGCGTGGTGCGTGGCCATGCCAGGATTTGGGAGAAACCATTTCCTTCTGTGAAGAGTCTAGTTTCCCCGATGGAGGGCCCCTAGCCCTGTATTTGTTATAAATTAATATTAACGAAAGTTGGTAATTAACGTGTGGCTTGGCATCCAGAGGAAAGTGTGCGACCTAGACCGACAGAGTATTTAACAATCTGTCAAGTCAGGGTCATGGATAGCTGTGTGCTCTGGGAAACCAGGAGACCGTGCGGGCTCCCCATCGGCCCCGAGCACTGCGTCTTGGTTCTGGCTTGTTTCCCGCTGGTGCCCGCGTCCATCTGGGAGCGCAGGGACAGCCTGGCAGCTGCCAGCCCGCGCCTCCCTGCCAGGAGAGGACGCGTTTCCTGGTCTGGGTCTTTCAGAGGGCTTTCAGCTTGTCCAGGTGGGTGTCGGGGCTGCATTGGACAGGTGAGGCGGGTGGTCCATGCGAGGCCCTCGCTCATGCTACACCCTACACCCTGGCCACTGCCCCTTCCGAAAGCCCGCAGTCCCCTCGCAGCAGGGGTGAGGCTCCATGAGGAGAGCAGCACACTTCTGGCCCTCAGGCTAACTCCGGGAACTCAGAGGCACAGTGGACTCTGGGTTGATAGAACTAATTAGGTTTAATTAACAAATTTCAGGAATAGCTATTGGAAAACCTCATGGACGTGAGAGGAACGCATGGAAATTCGCCAGGTGGAGTCCCTCCTCCTGGCGGGTTTGTCACATAGAGATTATTACTGTCCTCTATCACTCTGATAATAGAAGCTTGTCTCCTTGGCTGTGTTGGCCTTTGATCATAGAAACGAAGCTTTGATCCTGTATTTCACTTATCATTAAAATGTGTCCTTGGACCATTAATGCCAGAAGGTAGATACCTTCAAAGAACCCTGCTTTTAGGCAGGTTCCCTGAAGAATGCAGCAGGTGAGTTGGGCCGCGATGGGGTTGGGGATCAGGCTGCCCCTGGAGGCTGGGAGCTGCCGTGAGGGCGCGGGGCGGGGGTGTCACCTGCCTGCCGCTGGGCCTTCCCCTTACAGCTGTGATTCCTGGCGGCTCTCCAGCAGCTGCAGGGTTCACGGTCCTGCTCCCCGTTGACTCCCTGAGGTCCACACAGACCCCACAAGTTAGAGAGAAAGGTCCCACAAGATGGCCCCCCCGAATGCCAGGCCTCATGGAGCACCCCAGGCCACCCCCACATTTGTCTGACTCGGTCATGAGTTCAAGCCTTTGGGAGCACCCCTCTGCCCCGTAATCCACTCACGTGACTTCTAGAACTCAGGCAGTGTGTTTCGATGATTGTTCATTGTAGTGACAGCCAGAGGGGGTGCTTAGGGCGAGGGCTGGAGGGTCCCAGGTACATCCCGAGGTTCGTCAGCCCGAAGCTGGTTCCTTGTCCCCATTGTGCAGCGTCTGTAGGCCCACGGTGCCTGCAGGGTGAGGGCACCACGGGCCACCGGGCTGAGCTCGGCCTGCGCTCGGCCTGCAGCCCCTCGCCCCCTGGAGACAGGTGGCTGGACTGGTTCCCTTTTTGGAGACCAGCCCACTGGAATCTCCCTCCAGACTTTCCAAGTCATCTCGTTAGCATGACAGAGACTCATATCACTCAAGATACCCCGAGGGATGTTGAAGCTCCGTGCTAGAAACCGCGGCCAAATACCAGATACGTTTGTATTTTACTACAGCAGGCATGCGCAAAGTGGCTGGAGCTCAGTTCAGGCTGGGCATGCGCATTGATGGCACACCTTGGCCAGAAACGGCTGGCTCAAGTGACCCTGGAAGAGGCCACTCCCTGGTACTGCTCACTATTGTGACAGGGCCGTGTCCCCATTCCCCTGTGGTCCCAGGATGTGGCTTTGGAATGCAGCGTCTGGAGGCTGAGGTCTAGTCTGTGCCCCCTCCCAGGGTGTGGCTCTGGATCGGAGTCTGGAGGCCAAGGTCAGGCTCTGTCCCCGCCACAGTCCCCAGAGGTGTCTTCGTGCATCGGTTCATGCTCCATGGGTTCAGACGTAAAACACAAGCCAAACAAGAAAAGGAAACACGACAATGACATTTCTGGATCTGTCCTTAGAAGAGTCTGGGGGCGGGGCAGGGGTATCTTTATTAGCTTCATGATTTATACCGCAAACATCACCAGGGGATGTTCCTTGAGTTTCAAGGGTAATTATTGGACAAGCCCCACGCTGTGCCTGGGCACTTGCCCCCGTGACCTTCTGTGGCCACCCCCTGCTCCCCTCCCCAGCCCTCGAAGGCAGGGTCAGCACACCGGGGCCCACGGGTCGAGTCCGCCGTGGTGCCTGTTCTAATAAGAACGCATGGGCACAGCGGAACCCCAGCTGCGCACTGCGTGTGCGTGTCGAGGCTGCTGTTGTGACCCGCGGGCAGAGTCCAGCAGAGAGCGAGCTCTCCCGCCCACTGTCCTCCGGAGCGGTCCTCCGCAGCCCCGCAGCGGCCCCAGCGCTGGCCAGTGTCCTGTACAGAGTGACCTCGTCCTCCCTTCGTGGCGCCGAGTCCTGCAGACTCTGCCTGTGGCCCTTCTAAAGCCGACAGGGCTGGTCAAGCTGTTGTACGTAGAGAGCAGGGCCGCTCTGGAGAGGAGACATGTACTCCCCAATGGCAGTCAGTTTGGTTTGAAATTGCATTAATTTCCTCTCCATTACACGTGCGAAGAAGGGGAGGTCCTGGCGGGGTGGGGACGGCCCTGCCGAGTCCCCATGAGACAGGTGGTTCGCCCAGAGTCCCACTCACCTGAGGCACCAGGAGCTCCCGGAGGTCTCATGGCTTTCATTCTGGCGGGCCGGCAGGCGCGGGAGCTGCAGGGGCCGTTGAACCAGCGGGTTCTTGACTTTGCGCCGCCCTCATTCCTACCTTCGCCTGGTGTTCCCGCCACGGCTGGACAGACGCTCCCTTTGCTGCCCTGCCTGTGTCCCCTGAGGGTGTCCCAGGCCCCTGGCCCTGGCCCTCTTTTGGTGACCATTTCCCGGGGTCCTCAGACATGAGCCCTCTGTGCTTTCTGGGACCCCCATCACCCACTCGGGACCCCCACTGTCATCCCACGGAAGAGACCTCCCAGGCCCGCCCCTGTTTTCACGCGTGTGAAACGCGTCCATTGTGGGTCTCGTCTTCAGAAACTCTGGCTTAGTCTCCTCATTTTATTAGATTTTGGTTTCAGTTGAAATTCAGAGTTGGTCCCTGCCTTACCATCTCCCGAAGGATTTGCTTTCCTCTGGCTGAGGCCAGGGGCGTGGAGCAGGATCGCTCTGGCTGGTTCTTTTCACCAGCTTTCAGAGCTGTGTGCTGTGTGCCGACTTGACGAGGATGTGACGCGTGTCACATGTAGACACAAGCTACGTAATACGGCCCAGTCTCTGTCGTGGGAAATACACACAGATCTCGCGGCCTGCGTCGAGCTGCCTGCTGGCCAGTGGCTAACGTCTCGAGTGAACGGGCGCTCGGGTCCCTGGGTGTGTCTGCAGGTCGGGGGGCGCGGCAGCCACAGGGAGCAGGGAGGCCCCTCAGTAACGAGGGTAGTGAGAGAAACCGACCCGGTCCTGCTGGGCATCAAACCGGGGCGAGGGTTGGGGGTGGGATGTGGGTGTTCTGCCTGAGCTCCCAGCAGGGTCCGCGTTCAGTCGTGCTGTGCTCTTCAGTCCCTGGGCCCATGTCCCCACCAGATGGCTCTTTCTCCTTCAAAGCAATGCAAAGCCGCCCGGCACCCGGCACCCAGCATCCGTCACTTGATTCCATTGTGGATCACTTGATTCATGTGGCTCTAGGCTCAGAGTCCATCGACAAGCTCGGGTCCTCTGTGACTCTGCCTCCCGAAGCTGTGGGTCCTAGGAATGCGGTGGGGGGACTGTCGCCACCTTGGAGAGGGGATCCTCATTCTGCTGTCCAGGACGAACACTAGGGCCCAGCTGGCAGGGCACAGAGTGGGCAGCATGGGTGTGGTCCGCATGGTCTGCTCGCGGAAGGCCTGGTCCCTCCGGCCGCTGGTTTTTATCTCCTGATGAGCCTCATGCTCTGCAGCGGCCAGCGCCTTGGTTGGGCTCTCGGTGGGCTTCTGACAGCAGGTGGTCTCTGCCTCTCCTGCTGGGCTGGGGTGCAGGGGCTGGGATGGGCAGCGGGAGGGGGCGGCCTCAGGACTCGGGGTAGGACTCTGCACTCCTTTCTTTGCCTCACTGAGCGATGATTTGGAGTTTGGAAAGTGTGGAACGTGTGTTCCCCGGGCTCTGGCCCATGCCCTGGCGGTTCCCGCAGGGGCCTCCCCTGTTCTCCTGGCTCACAGGATGAGTGTCTGTGATGGTGGGTGGCCTGAGCTCCAGGAGTGGTTGGGTGTTCTGGGCCCTTCTGGAAAAGCCTTTGCTCCCCGATATAAAGGCAAGAGAAGCAGGAGGAGAAGGTCCCTGTTGTCCCTGGCTGCCTCCTGCTTTGATGCTGGGCATATCACCTGGAGAGCGTCATACCCACTCGTGGAGTCAGGTTCGCAGAGGCAGGCGTCCTGACCGTGCTCCGCAGCACAGCTCGGGGGCCCGGGCTTGGGTTTGAACCCTGTGGCTACTACTCCTGACCTCAGGTGGGCTCCTTGGCCACCGTGTGCCTCAGTCTCCCCAGCTGGCAGGGTGGCAACAACCTTGCAGAGTTGCTGTAAATATTCCCTAAGCGTTTTTGCGTCATTTTAGTATTTTGTAATTAACAAGAACTTAACTACATGTACTGTACACGCATATCTGCTTGTTCTGCGATTCCAAACAATGTGGAAAGACGTACGGAAAAAGGTCAACCCTGTGTATTCTTGCCCTGACCCAGCGTCTCCCCTCCCCCGACCCACACACCGAAGATCACTCTCCTCCCAGAGACGACCACTTCCAGCAGTGGGTATTTTTTCTTTCCAGATTTTTAAAAAGATTTTATTTATTTTTTGACAGAGAGACATCACAAGTAGGCAGAGGCAGGCGGAGGGGGAGGGGGAGGCAGGCTCCCTGCTGAGCAGAGAGCCCAATGCGGGGCTTGATCCCAGGACCCTGAGACCATGACCTGAGCCGAAGGCAGAAGCTTAACGCTCTGAGCCCCCCGGGGTCCCTCTTCCTGGATTTTTTCTGGACGTGCCACTTTGCACAGGGGCCACACTGTATGGGGGGTCGGGGATCTTGCCTCTTTCACTTGGTGCGTGTGTCACCTTCCTGTTCCTGCTGTGACGACTTCGCACACGGGCAACAGCTCACAGTGATACCAGTGGCTTCCGGCTGGTTCCAGAGGTCAGAGTCCAGCCCAGCGTCTGTCTGCATCTTGCTGGCTCACTGCTCAGAGGCTCACAGGATGAATTTGGGGCTGCTGGCAGGGCCTTGCTTCTTACGGGGGACTCGGGGATGAATCATTTCCAAGGTCACTTGGTGGGGTCTGCGTTCTCACGCAGACTGTCGGCTGGGTGACCCTCCGGTCTAGGAACCCCCTCTCTGTGGCTCCTGATCCCCGTCCTCCAGCATCGGGCCAGCACGTCGGGGAGTCCCCTTCCTGCTTGGGTATCTGTGTGCTCCCCGCTGCCACGTCTCCCTGTCTGGTGCCTGTAAGGGCTCATGGGACCGTACAGGGCCCACTCCATAAGCCAGGATGCTCTCCTGGGTTAAGGTCTGCCCATCAGGAACCCCAATTCCATCTGCATGGTCCCTCCCAGCTAGAGTGGGGTGAAATTCATATCCACCTAGAACCTCACATGGTGACTTGATTTAGATATCATGTCATTGCAGTTACACTTAGCTAAGGACTGAGATCGGACTGCATGAGGTTGGGCCCCGAGTCCCACAACAGGTGCCCTCCTGAGGCAAGAGGAGCTGGCCGCCAGGACAGGGAGCAGACAGCGCCGTGAGGATGGAGGCAGGGGCTGGAGAGGCACGTCTGCAAGCCCAGGAACACCAAACCCTTCTCGTCGGAGCCACCAGAAGCTGCAGGAGCCCCGGACAGTTATCCCTGAGGCCGGTCAGAGGGACTGGCTCTGACAGCAGCTCGGCTTCCAGGTCTGGTCTCTACACGGGGGAGGCAATAGGTTTCTGTCATATTAGGAAAACACCCAGCTTGTGGCACAGAGTTATGCAGACAGAGGGCAGTATCTAGGTTAGTGCTTGATGGAAACCAGCCTGGGAATCTGGGGGCGCCTTCGGAATTCTGCCCATCATGGTATGTTGTGTGTGTCTTTGTAAACATATGTGAACGTGTGTAAGTGCTTTCCACATTACTAAGCACACCCCGCTGGTGAGAAGCCGATGTCAGGACAAAGTGATCTAGTTGATGGAGACAGCTCTTCGAACTTTGATTTTACAGTTAACAGTTCGGGTGTTAGAAACCAGAACAAATGGACCAAGGACGTCTATGGCCACGGGGTGAGGCAACAGGACATCTGACTTATCCTGAAGTCAGTCTTGACAGGCGGCGAGAAGTCGGGGCAGAGTCAAGGATTAAATCTCATTAAATTAATTACATCTGATGAAGCCTGGATTGTTCCTGGAAGGAAGGAAGGCGCTTACTGGTCAGAAATGCCTTTAGACTTCTGACCTCAGAGAGTTTGCTGTTCCCTTGCTCCTTCAGGGTGAAGGCTGCTTCTGGGTCTGTCTCTGACATGGGGATCAGTGGCGGGTGGGAAAAAATCCCCAGGGATATCCTGAAGCTGGACTGTGAGGGAGACACGGAGAGTTCCCCCCAAACAGGACATTCATTGGTATTAGGGTTTCTGAGTCATATTGACTAATGTCGTAAGGCTTCAGCCCGTAAATTCTGTGATACTCTGTATGTGCTTACCTACATCCCCTTAATTGCATGTGTGGGTATAAAAATACGTCGGTGTCTGTTTTAGGGCCCCCAAACACCGGGATGTTGGAAAAGGAGACGTGTTACTTCTTCCACGGGACAAAGCAAAGCCAGCCGAGGGCATCGGAGCTGGGGTGCTGTCTTGTGGGGATATGCTAAGGCCCAGAACCACCCCAAGGCGCTGGCCCTACTTCTCCGTCAGGCACTGGTGGGCCTCTCGTCCATATTGTCCTCGCTCGGGGACCCAGGGTCCACCTTCTGCAGTGGTCGCTGTCGCAGCAGCAGGGGAAGCAAGAGCAGAAGCATCCGGCCCTGGGGACAGCAGGCCTTGGCTGAGAAGTCGCTCCCGTTTTTTTGGATGCACAGTTGCCCCGTAGCTTCGGGAGACGGCGGGCAGCCTGTTCTCCTGGTGCCCTTACATGTGGGGCATTGGAGAGCGCTGGGCAACAGGAAGACCCCCATGGAGGCTAGGATGGAGGCAGTGGCTCTCCCCTCCTGGACTGAGCCCAAAGCAGACCCTGGGCCAGAGCCGCTTTACGAAGCAGGTTACTAGGTCACGTCATCAACCAACACGCAGGGCGCAGGGGGCGTGTTGAGGGCCAGAGGGCAGACTGTAATTGCTCCGATAACGGCCCCCAAAAGATATGTCTGCCCGGAACCTGAGAAAGTAACCTTATTTGAAATAAGGGTCTTTGCAGACTGAGATAAATATTTCTACATGAGGTCACTGTGGATTAAGGTGGGTCCTCACTCCACAGACAAGTTCTCCCGAGAACAGAGACGGCGGAAGAGATGCAAACCCGCGGAGAGACAGGCGGTGAGATGCAGCAGGCAGAGACCGCCCTGACGTGACCACAGGGCAAGGACCACCAGGACGGCCAGCACCCCTGGGGCCGGGGGCGAGCCGGCATTCCCTCCTAGAGCCTTCGGGCGCAGTGGAGTCCTCGCGTGGACTCTGGACCTCCAGCCTCCAGAACTAGGAGCGAATTCGTTTTTGGTGATCTGTCTGGGCAGCCCCAGGAAGCTCGGACGGACGACGCCTGCGGCTTGTTTCTCCCTCTCTTGTCCCTTCCCCTTCCCGGCTTCGGGCCGGTAGCCGGGGTCCATGCTTGGTGACCCCTCTCTTCCCTTCTCTTGCTTCTAGGGAGGAGCTAATGGCACTTCCCAGAGGTGGGGGAGGGTACGGAGACCGTGGGTCTGGGGGCAGCGGGATGCGGAGGCCCCTACCTTGGTGCCTGAAGGAGGGGTGCTCTTGGCTGAGACCGGGGTTTGGGAGAAGGAGGTGTTGGTGGGGCCACGGGAGCTGCCGGCCAGGTTTTAGACTGGTGGGTTCGTGGATCTTCCTGCAGACGTGGGCTCAGGCCCCCGGAGACGTTGTCTGAAGCCGGGACCCAGCTGGGGCATCCGAGTCACCAACATCCAAACCTCAGTGAAGCGCTGAACGCCGCCTTTTCAAATAGGCGTCCTCGCCTAAAAATTTGCCTAAAACTGATTTGTTTTGGCTTGAAATGGATATTAAATTGATTTGGGTTGACTGTGTGTCTCAAGGCCAAAACCGAGAAAATCCAGACCAGAGCAGCCCCTTTGGCAGGTCCGCGGGTCTCTTCGCGCTCCGAGCACTTGCGCCGCAGAGAGCCGGTGCCGGCTCCTGTCCGTGTATCGGTGTCCCTCGAGAAGGTCAGGCGCCCCAGGAAGCAAATTTTATCTTGGTTTATCATGCTGTGGGCTCACTCGTTCAGCAGAAAGCGAGGCAGTGGGTGTTGGGGACCCGTGCACGAGGAAGGCGTCCTGGCCGCACGGCGCTGCCAGGCCGGCTGTGGCTGACACAGGCCGCCGTGAGAAGCACGGACGACGCAGGCCCCGCGTGCGGGGTTGCAGCAGCGGAAGGAGAGCGCGAGCAGGAGCCGGGGCCGGGGAGCTCCTGGCGCCGGACGTGCTGTTCGCAGCTCAACAGTGTGGTCAGCCGGGCACCGCTGGGAACTTGACCTCTGGCAGGGATGTGGGGGGACAAGGGAGTGGCTCTGCAGAGACCTGGGGAAAGGCTGTCTCTGGAGGGGGAACCACACTGCTGCTCATCTGGGTTCTGGCATGTCCCAGGAGCTGGGAGAGGTCAGGGTGGTGGGGGTTAGGGGCCACCTGCCACGGGGGGGATTTCCCGTTCCGTTCTGTGGGAGGCTGCTGAGGTGGGCTGTCCTGACCTGACGGTCTCGGGTGACCTTCAGGGCCCCCGGGGTGGGGAACGGACAGCACCGGGCGTGGAGGCATCAGGGAGCCCCCTCGGGGTCTGCCGCACCAGTGTGGGGGGTGGGCAGACGTGGCCACGTCCTGGGCAGGTGATGCGGAGAGTGGGAAAGCCTGGGTGCAGGTGCAGGAGAGGACCAAGCTGCTGTCCCCGCCCCGCTGGGGCCCCCCCGTGGCCGATGGGAGAGTCTCAGGACGGGGGCTGAGGCGACCTCACAAAGACGCGGTTCTTGCGTCTTGTGGACAAGGGCCGAGACTCTGGCGCTGTCCGGCAGCCTCGGGCAGCCTCTCTCTCCATCCCCGCCCCCAGGAAGGTCTGGCAGTGCCCACGCGCTGTGGCTCCCATGCTGTGAAGAGGGGGGAGGAAGAGTGACCCGTTTACCAGCACCGTGTTAGGGCTCCTGTCCCCGGAGGTGAGACCAGTGAGCTACCACTGGGTGATCCGTCTCCCTTGCACCTCGCGTCCTGGAGCTTTGGGTCATCACGAGGGCGGACAGGGGGCCAGAAGGGGTACAGAGGGGACTTTGGAGCCCCACAAGGGCCTGGCACTGAGATCCAAGCTCAGGGATGAATGGGGAGACGCCTGCCCACGGGTCTCAGCCCTGGGTGCCTGGTTGGCCATTTTGGAGGATCGCGCACTGCTCCATGTCTTGGTTCTCTCTCCTGCGAAGTGGGGAGAGTCGCCATGGTGACGAGAACCGTGCAGATCAAGGGTCTGTCTGGGAACCTCCGCCTAGAAGGGCCTTCTCAGAGACGGGGACGGGGAGGAGGGAGAGCCCGGGGAGGGGGAGTCCCGGAAGGAGCGGGGTGGCACACACCCTCGTGGGGGGGCAGACCGCAAGGCCCCGCCACCGACGAGTGGGGGCCGGCCGCGGTGGCACATGGAGGTCAGCTCTGCGGTCTCCCAGGTTGGGAGGACCTTGCTCACCAGGCCCAGGGCCACGGGGACGGCTGGGACCCCGTTGCCCCGAGCTGCACTGAAGATGATAGCTTTTGCAGAGCCCACCTGGCCTAAGGCTGCCTGAACATGCTGTGCAAATTTATGCATTTATGCAAAGCACAGCAACCCAGACTCCTGGCAGCAGAGACCTGGGCTGCCTCCTCTCTGGAGAGCTGTGGCCCGTGGGGCTCCAACCTGCCTCCTCTCCCCACAGCCCGAGGGGAGATTGACAGCCACATGCCATGTCCCCCCGCTTCCCGAGCCTGATCCCTGCCTGGCTTGTAGACACTGAGAGAAAACCTGGTCGGCAGTTTAACCCTCTTTCTGTTTCAGGGCTCTGCCAATCTCCTAACAATTAGCGGATTGATCTCGATTCTTGACGGGGAGTCAAGCAAGTTCTCTGCTGACTGTAGTTCGGCAAACAAAGTGCTTCCCGGGAGGCGTCTTTGTTTGATTAATAAGATCAGTTCTTGGTCGTTGACGATGCCTGTCGGCAATGCCGCCGTCAAGCTGCTTATCAGCTCTCAGGACACCCCGTGACAGGCAGTTGGCGAGTCCTGGACTCTGGTCTGCAGATGGGGACTCGAGCTGCCCGGCTCTGGCAGGAGGAGCGGGTGCGCTGGGGGAATGGGCAGGACCCCGCGGGTGGCCCCCAGAGCCCCGGTGCCCGTCTCTTCCGCACCTTCACCCCCAGATGCCTCTTCTCAGCAGCTCCTCTCCCCGCCTGAAGTGGGGAGCCAGGCCTGCGACAGAGAATGCTGCCCAAGTACCCTTTCGTCATCGTCACAAGGTTTGTGGTCTTCTTGCTCCTCGGGCCCTGGGCTGGTCTGCGTTTGGCTGCGGCCCGGACCGCGCCTCCTGGGGGTGCACTCACTGGAGGTGCCCCGTGCCTGCCCCCCAAGCCCGGGAATGATGAAGGCATCTGGCTCTGCCCTCCTCATCAACACTCAGCCGGGGATGGCCGCCCTCTCTGTGTTCACACTGAGCCGCAGGCTTTGTGCCGTTCATTAAGGTGTTAATGTGGACAGGAAATAGAAATTTCAAGGATTTGATGAAATTAAGACTTACCTGTTAGCTGGCAAAACCCAGGAGGGGGTAGAAATACATCAACCTACATGTTTTGAAGATTGGAAGCAGAAGAGCACGTGGTCTGGGCTAAGGGGACTTTGAGGCATAATATAATTTAAAATCAGCCAGTTTACTGTGATGTCTCTGCTAAAACATGCCTCATCCAGGCTGGTGAGATCAGGACTCTTGCTCTGACACATCTCTCCGTTCTGATGAGAGCGTTCCGACGCTTGCCCCAGAAGCAGCTCAGCCCACAGCTGTGGCAGAACCAAAGCGGGGTCTTGCTGACCGGATGGATGCTGGGGTCTGCCCAAATAATCTGTACCCGCAGCGCTCGGAGCCCTCAGTCCTTGTGGAGACCCAGGCTGGGTAGCATGTGCTCCTGCAGGGGATGGGGACCTGGCGCAGCCACAGGGGACACACGGTGCAGCCTCGGAACGCTCCCCCCCGGGCTGCAGCTGCAGTGGGCGGCAGCCTGCGGGTTCCGAGCCGGCTCATCCCCCAGGAGTTCATCTCAGCGTCGCAGAAGCACCCAGGCCGCAGCGCACGCCACTTCTCTTTGACTCCTGCTGGAGATTTAGACGGACAGACAGGTGTCATCACGACGCCGGCAGGCCAGGTCCGGGGGCCCCCAGGGGGTCATGCAGGACCAGGCGGAGGGTTCCTGGCTGCACGCAGGGCCGCGGTCCCGTGTGAGCCGGCAGGAGGTGAGAGCAGTGGGTTGGGGGCGGAGAGAGTGTGGTACTGACTGACTGAGTGTCCGGAGACTTGGAGAGGGGAGGAGAGGGTCGCATCTTTGTCTGGGGTCTCGGCTTTTTCCTGAGGACCGTCGTCCTGTGTACGTGTCCTTCAGGTATCCAGGACCCAGTTAGGACAAAGACAGGAGCCCACATGTTATTCCTTGGAGCCTGGAGGTCTTTGAGGTGTCTAGTGCCGGGATCTGGAGCACAGGCCTGGAGGCTTTGTCTGGTCCTTCTCACCTGGTCCTTCCTTAGTTGGTATCTGTCCTGGAGAAATCACAGACTCCTGCCCCTTACGATGAGGAAGGACACTACTGCGTGACCTGTGGAGAGCGGGAGCCGTCCTAGCACAGGAGAAGCAGGAGGAGGAGCAAAAAGCAGATCGTTAGGGAGCCCTTCCGTTTCCCTGTCTCCGCCCGAGAGGGCTCTAATCTGGAGATGAAACAATTAGGCAAGAAGAGAAAAGCAAACATGAAATTGTCCAGAGAGGGGACATAGATTCAAGCAGTAGATCCCGGGTGTCCCTACATGTAGTGGGGCGCTCTGCACGGCCAAGAGCTGTCGAAGCGTGGGGACCCATCCGTGAGTCAGGGCAGCAAAGAGCTCGGGACACACACACTCGGCTGTCACGAGTGCATACGAGGGACCCAGGCAGCCCTGGTGGAAGTGCTTGGCCCGGGATCGGGCAGTCGGGACAGTCCTGTCCGGCTGTCGGTAGCCAGCGGCAAGACTCTGTAAATAGCGAACGTGTCCTCGTGCATACCCGCTCTCTCTGCGTAAAAGGTTTTCCGCTTTCTTGACCTCCTTGCTGTTTCTGCGACCCTTGTCTTGGGGTGGGGAAGCCCCAGGGTGGTCGGGGGGCAGCAGGCAGGAGCTCGGGAACACCTAGGCACAACCTTTGTTGGAGTTTCCCAAGGGAAAGGTGAGGCAGAGCAGGGTGAACCCTTAGGATTGGCTGTTTGACCAGTTCTGGTGGCCTTTGGGCTCCAGGAATGGGCTCCAGGTGCCAGGCAGCTGGCCCTGGGATGACGGGCGCAGAGCAGCGTGGCGTCCTGGGTGCTCCGGCCAGACGGGAGGCGTGACTCTGCGTGGTGGGTTTGCATAGCCTGTGCTCGCCGCGCTGGTTCCTCGTGTTTCTGAGAATTGTGTGGCTCAGGCAGGGGCAGTCTCTCCCCGGCCAGAAAGGTTTTCATGGAAGTCAAACGTCATCATGGGCAGGGAAGACTGTACATGTATGAACACAGTAGAGCTTTCTCCTCCAGAAGCAGCCCTGCATCCCATGCCGCCTGCTCGGCTCCTGTTTACCTCCGTGCGGTCCTCCCGGGTCAGGAGCTGTTGTCCGTAGAGGGCGGCCTCATCTCCCGGGTCTGCAGTTCTCAGCAGGGTTGTTCCATCTGTGAATCAAAACTCCTTTGGACACAAACATGGCCTGAAAGGGCACCTGCGCCCCGATGTTGTAGCAGCAACGTCCAGAGTAGCCAAACCGTGGAAGAGCCCAGATGTCCGTCGACTGATGACGGGACGAAGGATGCGGTTCGCGTGGACGGCGGAACACTACTCAGCCGTCCAGAGTGAAATCTTGCCATTTGCAAGGACGCGCCTGGAGCTAGAGGGTGTTACGCTGAGTGAACGGGTCAGCCGGACAGTTGTCATGTGATGTCCCCATAGGTGGAATTTAAGGAACAACACGGATGAGCACAGGGAAGGGAAGGAAAAATAAAAAGAGGGAATCGGAGAGGGAGACAAACCACGAGAGACTCTTAACTCTAGGAACACAGTGAGGGTGGCCGGACGGGAGGGCGGTGGGGGGATGGGTGACTGGGGGAGGGGGAAGGGGGCGCCGGATGTGGTGAGCCCTGGGTGTCACATGCAACTGATGAATTACTGAGCGCTGCCTCTGAAGCTAATAATACAGTATGATCGTTAAATTGAGCTTAAATAAAAAACTAAAAAAAGGGGCGCCTGGGTGGCTCAGTGGGTTAAGCCGCTGCCTTCGGCTCAGGTCATGGTCTCAGGGTCCTGGGATCGAGCCCCGCATCGGGCTCTCTGCTCAGCAGGGAACCTGCTTCCTCCTCTCTCTCTGTCTGCCTCTCTGCCTACTTGTGATCTCTCTGTCAAATAAATAAATAAAATCTTAAAAAAAATAATAAAAAAACAACTCCATCTAATATTATTTAGACAGAGGCCCCACGTGGCTGGTTCAGGGTGGCGGAGAGCGCTGGGGGGAGCGAGAGAGCCGGGCGGTGGCTGCAGGGTCCAGTCGGATCCTCCCACACTGGTTCCTGCAGCTCCTGGAGCCTTGGCCTCCTTCTGTCCTGCGGCAAAGAGCTTCTCTCCGGGAGGCGGGAGGCTGGCTCAGGAGGTCGGTCCCTGTTCCTCCCAGCCCGGGCCCTTGATGGGGGAAAAGGTTCTCCTGGGTTCAGCCTGAAACCCCAGGCAGGGCTCTACACGTCCAGCGTAGCCCTGTGGCAGCTTCCTGCAGGGGCAGCTCAAGACCCCAGAGATCTATGGTCCCTTGTCCGGAGGCCGGGAGAGTGCAGGCAGTGTGCCAGCCGGGATTCTCTGGCTCGTGGCAGTGTCTGCCAGCCTCTGTGGTCTCCCAGCCAGGTCCCCGGTCTGCCTCGAGGGGTCGAGTCTCCCTGAGTAGTCCCCTCTTCCCCAAGAACACTTGGGGTGGCATTTGGGGTCCACGGGCACAATCCAGGGTCATCTCCCCATCGGAAGGGCGATAACGGAGGCACATTTGCAGTCTGGGCTAAGGTCACATTCACAGGGCCCGGGGCTTGTGACATAGTATCTTTGGGGGGCTTTAAGGAGCTGGCCACTGGCCCTGGGGCTGCCCTGGGACCACAGAGCTCAGGGCACAGAGTTCCAGCCTGGGTCATGGGCCTCCTCCTACAGAGGGCAGAGCCCCCCACGGCCCGGTGCAGCTGGTGACAGCCATCGGAAGCGTGCCTTTTCCACGCGTGTGTTTCTCTCTCGAGCTCGTCAGCAGTGTTGGGGGCTAGCATGGGTGATCTCTTATCTCCACACTCCTGGGACCCTCTGGGCTTCTCGGAACCTGCTCTCAGGGCCAGGCCTGCCTGGCGGATGCTGGTGCTCTGAGGATCGCGGGGTCCAGCCAGCATCTGGCCGTCTGGGAGTTAACTGGCCAGCCGCCCCTGGATGCGCCGCCCAGGCCTCCCCGTGGCGGAGGACAGAGTGGGAGGAAGGCCCAGCGTGGTGCCCTTGGGCACACTGGGAAGCTGAGTCGCCCGTCCGCATAACCTCATCAAACCCGAGCCACCGTCCTGCCTCTCCTGCAGGTCATCACCTATGCCTGTGGCTCTCATGCCTCACCGACCGTCCGCTCACCCTTCCTGCCCCGGGGCACCGGTGCTGCCGGCCCTGCACGGCCCTTCCGCCAGTGACGGCTCCAGGGATGCGGGCCCCGGTCCCCCCTGTGCCCCGAGAGGAACAGGGCTCATCGCATCGCCGCCCCCCACACTGTGGGTTCTCTGGGCGTCCCCGGGCCTCAAGTGCTCTTGATGCCGAGGGTTGGGGCTGCCGCTTCCTCAGGCGTTCAGGGACGTCTGCCGGGCGCTGGGCCAGCCATGATGCAACCACCTACCGTGGCCCAGACTGGCCCGGGGATGGCCACACTCCTGGTTTCCAGGAAGGGGATCATCTGTTTTGCCCAATGGAGGCCGGAGCTCAAAACAAACCAAGGACCTTCCAGGCTCTGCGTGAGTGAAGCTTGAGGTGCTGGAGGCGTGAGCAGCAGAGGAGGGCGGCTGGACAAGACGCTGGTGTTTCGGGAGGTGTCCCGGCAGCCGCAGCACCCGTTGGAGAGCAGAGCAGGTCCCGGTTGTCCTGGGGAAGCTGCTTCCCAAACCCGAGCCCAGCAGGCTCTGACCAGGGCTGGGGCAGGGGAGGGCCCGTGAGAACAGCCAGAGGATGCAAGGGGAAACAGTATTATCTTGTCTTTCATTGTTGACCTACGGAGATTTTATTTCCACGTTCACTTTATTGTTGTGCAAAGATATTTAGGGATGGGAGTTCAGTACGGTTCCTCTGGGGGAGGAGGACCTCTGTGAGGCAGGAGGCCACTTACCGCCTTGTTCTACACACAGATCCCAGTCGAAATCCGTGGAAGGAAGCCTGCCTTGCCTGCAGGCCTTCTCAGAGACTTTACAAGATGTGGATGTGCTTTGGAATTGCTAATAGATAAAACACTTAGCAACTTCTGAGTTCTGCAGTTCTGTCTTTGAGGCCCACTGTGGGTAGCCCACAGTCAGGGTGGGGCAGAGTGCAGCCCTGGGCTGCTAGGAACAGGTGTGGGGGGCACAGACAGAGCACAGGTGTCCCCGCCCAGCGACAGAGCACAGGTTCCCCCCAGTGAGAGAGCACAACTGTTCCTCCACAGCAATAGAGCAGGTGTCCCCCCCTCCAACGACAGAGCAGAGCTGTCCCCCCCAGCGACAGAGCACAGGTTTCCCCCCAGCGACAGAGTACAGGTGTCCCCATCAGCGACACAGCACAGGCGTCCGCCCCTCGGTGACACAGCACAGGTGTGGGGAGCTGTGCTTTGCCCTCCTGTCGCTTCCATGTATTGGTGCCCCAGTATTTCCATGAGGAACTCGTGGTTGCAAAGCGCCCCGTCAGTTGGATGCCGCGCCTGCTTCCCTCCCCGGCTCGGTCGCACAGCACATGGAGTGGATGTAAAAGCCCAGGGCAGCCGAGGGGAGGCTGCTGACACCCACCTCTTCTGACTCTGTCCCGAGTGGGAAGCCCCCTCCCCCTCTGCTGGTCTAGAGCAGGGGGCTCTGCTCCTGAGACGCACCAGGACAGGGAGCCGTGCCCCCCATACCCAGCGGGGAGTGAGCGCTCACCCTTGTCCCTGGCAGAGCCCACAGAACCTTCTAGCCTTCGGTCTCCAGAAAAGAAGACTGGAGCTGGGCGCTTCTGCCTCTCTCTCTCTGAACCCCAAAGCAGGGTTGGGGGGGTTTTTGTCTGGTAGGGGTTCAGACAACTTTTAGTTTGGGTCCCTCAACTCAACTCGAAAACTTTACGAGGTTCTGGGGCTCGGACTCAGCTGTCAGAGGCAAAGAATGGCTGCCTTGTGGGGCGGCGAGGAGGAGACGGGTCCTTGGGGCCCGGTCAGCTCTGGGGCAAACCCAGATTGTCTGCCAGCCCGTGGGTCCCTGCAGTGAGCCCCAAACCCAGCCGCTCCCGGGTGAGTGCCTTCTGTCTTCTCACGCAAGGACGGGTGCACGGCAGGTCTGGGAAGCTGGAGAGCCCGCGGGCGGCCCCGGCTCCTTCAGAGGCCCCTTGGATGGTTGTGCTCCCCCGGCTGTGGGTGGTTTCAGCGCCTGCTGTGTTGGGGGATTTCTCCCCCATATCTGCGGTACTTACGCCGGCCGAAACAGTTCATTTAACTTGAAAATGGGGTTTTGTCTTAGGAGACACATTTCACGAGAATCCAGTGCTAATTCCCGCACAGTTAAACACGTTTTTCTCCCGGGCGCAGGAGGACGCTCGTTTCCCCTGGGCTGTGTCGCCGGGCGTTCGGGCTCTGGAGACGAGGCTCTTTGCAAACGGGAGGTGACCCTCCTCCGCCCAGGATTGCAGTGTCCTCTGACTCGCGCGTCTACGCGCGGTCGGCGGGGCAGGAACGGGGTCACGGTCTCAGCGGCAGCTCCCTCCTCGGGCGGCCGTGCCGTCGGCGGGGCGCGCTGCTCCGTCGCGCAGGGCTTCTCGCGGCCACGTTCAAAGCCCCGCGGGTCTCGTGATTCCTGGGTGCTCAGAGCTTGTCCGCTCACCGCGGCTTCAGCGGCGATCTCCGAAGACATGGAAAATGGGCACGTGGCTTGTTCTGGGGCTGCTGCAAGCTCCCCCCGCAGGGGATGTGTCGTTTCCTTCTGACTTCTGTTCCGCGCTCAGTTTCTCGTCCCGTGTGATGCCCCGCGGAGTGCACGGGGTTTATCAGCCCGTCGTCACGCAGCGGACGAGTTCAGCCTCTCCCAGCCCCTGTCATGTGTCTCGGTGTTTCATTTCGCTGCTGTCTGGGGCCCCCGGACGCCGTCGCGGGCCGTCGTGAGGCTGGGCTTGGCGCTGCGGTGCACGGGCTGCGTCAGCCACGACCTCCCTCGCTGGCGCTTCCGTCAGCCGCCGTTTGCACATCATCCGCCTGGCGTCCGGCGGGTCCCACGCGCCCCTCACTCTTCCGGATCGGTCCCCGTCCTCTGCCTGTCGTCCCCCGTCATGGCGCCAACCCCGAGCCGCCGTGCCGTTCCGGTGGGGCACTGGTGTCAGGCTGGTGTTGGGCCTCTCTCCCTTGGATACGTGGTTCTTCAAAACCCAGCCCTTTGACCCATCTCTCGCATTTACGTATCGAATTAGTCACGCTGACTTAAAAATCTGGGAAACGTTTTCATGTCTAAAAATATGCATTTTCTCCGCAGGAATTCTCCAGGTCTGCGTCCCGAGTTTGTGGGTGTTCTGGTTTCCCTTGACGTAGAGGAGCTGTCTGTGACTCGTTCCCGAGCGGAGCAGAGGGCGCGGGCGCGCGGGCTGGGCCCAAGGGGAGGCTGCCTCGGATCCATCCTGATCTAAGTGCTGGGTGTATTTCACAAGGATAATTCAAAAGTCCTACTCTCTCCGTTTTTACCCTCTTCTCTGGTCCCCGTCTCTCTTTATCAGGGACTTCTAGGCATAATTTTTTTGACACTTAGACATCTCCTTCTTCTCCTGGAAATTGGTGTTGACATCTTTCTATAAAGACACTGAACTTTGATGCTCTTCCTACGAAACTCAATTCAACTCTTCAGAAAACTCATTCATTTTCTTTTGGCCTATCAGATGGGAACACAGGGGTGAACGTACCAATTTCTCCATGGAAAGTAGACTCCAGGGAGTCAGGACTTGAGGACCTCTAATATATTCCCTTGTTGAACCTCCACGAGGAAGTGACTTAGTGTGCCTGGTTTTATGCACTTGATGATGCTTCTTAAATACCCTTGTACGGAGCTAACGAGGGAGGTCTGCAGACGGCGGGCAGCGTGGCGGACTCTGACGGTCTGCCTCAGAGAGAGAGGCTCTGCACGAGGATTTTTACCAGGGGTGTTCTGCAGGAATTCGTACTAACGCAGAAGCCATTGTGCAGCAAAAATGGCCGTAGCGAGTGTAAGGTAATTAAATGCTTTGTTCTGAAACCTGAATGATGGTTCTTCGGGTTTTTAAGCAAACCTTTTCCTCCACTGCCATGTCTTTGTGGAACACGTGCTGGAGGAGGTGTTTTCTTGAGTCGGGCTCCGTCTGGAGGAGGGTCCCCGGCTCCTAGCCTGCTCCTCCTGTTGCAGCCCGAGCGCCGCGCCCCGGGGTCCCGACTAGAGGACGCTCACGGGTGTTGACAGCCCTCTGTCACCTTCTGCACATTCCTTTTAGGAGACTTGCCTGTCATCCTGCAGCGCTGTGTTGTGGGTTAAATTGTGTCCCCCCAGAACCTCTGTAAAAGCCCCAAGCCCTAGCACATGTGGCCTGTTTGGAAATAGGGTCTTTGCTGATGTGATGGACATGAAAGATAGGACGTGGGCCTCCGGCAGCACGGCCCCTTGCTCTGTGAGTCCCCAGAGGAAGCGTGGGGACAGACACTCAGGGAAGATGGTCACGCGCCTGGGGGTGGGGGGGTGGGGAGCGGCTGTGGCCATGATGGGACAAGGGGCAGGGGTCGTCCCCTTCTGGACCCTTCAGAGAGAACGCGGCCTGCTGGGTCTCTCCTTCAGACTTTCTATTCCTGGAACTGTGAGGATCAACTGTTGTCTTAAACCTGTTCCCGATCATTTGTCACAGCGGCCACAAGAAACTCACATGCCCTCTTCCCCCCCTCTTAAAGCCCCCGGCGTGCAGGAGCAGCTGTCTGAGCGGTAGGGCTGATGTGGCTTCATTCCTGGACCTTGGGGGGTGGGCGGTGGGAACCCGGTGCCCTCACAGTGCCCTAGCTGTGTGCGGTCTAGACTGGCAGTGGAGGGGCCCCTGACCCGCCCCCGCCCTTCCTCCCCTGGAGACTTTTCTGACTGGGGCAGCTGAGCGGCCTGAAGATGAGCTCTGGGCCCAAAGCGATCAGCACCCGAGGAGAGCCTGCCAGGCTGGGCTCAGGGTTAGGGGATAAGGACCTCCAGGGAGCAGGTGGAGGCTGACTTCTCAACTCACCTGCCTTCCCTGTTCTTGGCCTGGCGGCCCCGTGTCACAGGGGTCCTCCGAGTGGGGCGTGCGTGTCTGGAAAGTGCACTACACGGAGCATGGGCAAAAAGCACCACGACTTCTGCTCAGACTTCGCTTTAGTCCGAAGAAATCGCCCTTCGTGGTTTTTGTATATCATAATAGACGTTTTATCAGCGTGAGGATGCTCCGGGAGCCGTGAGGAAAGGAGCCGCTCGGGGCCTTTGCCCCTCTCACTGCTCCTTCGCTCTCTGTAGGCTCTGTCCGTGGGCGCCTACCCCCCGGGACTGGGCAGTGGCGAGCCCTGGTCGGTTTTGGGCGGAGGGAGGAGCCGGAAAGCGGGCTTGCCCTCTCTTTTCAGAGCCTTGGGCGTCTGACTTCCTTCTCTTGAGGACCCTAGTTCTCTCCAGACAGCTGCCCTGCAAGATTCTGCCCTGCGGGGTTTGGGATTCACTGTCCCCCTCTTTCGTTTGGGCCAAGGGTAGTGCCTGCACTTAGCCCCGAGTCAGTGATTCAGTGACATCCTTTGTCACTTCCACCCCCGCCCACACCCTTCTCAACTGCACTAAACTCTAAACTTGCTAACCTCTTACTGAGTTTTCCTCATCGTGGGAGCCCTGTGCTTCCCGTTGAGATGCGGTGACCAAGGGACACTTTAGGCGATGTGGTCGGGGTGCAGGGAAACCAGAAGGCATGGCCAGCATCACAGGGCTCGATGGGAGGACTCTGGGGTCATGATATTCCCCATGCCGGGAGCCGGGAAGTAAGTGTCCTGACCCCGTGGTGGCCAGACCGTGGAACCAGTTGCAAAGGAAACCAGAGCTTGGGGGCTGTTGATGCGGCCCGTGCGCGACAGCGTTCCCGGCGCAGAGCCGGGAGAAGGGTGGGCCGTAGGTCTGGCAGGGCACGTGCATTACGGATTGATTTGCTCATTGGTGTGTAGAATTAGCATGTAAGTAAATGAACACGCACGACAACAGGATGCTCATTTCTTCTTAATGGGCAGAAGTGAATACTGACGCATTTTGGGAAACACCAACTCGGAAGCTTTCAAATACTCAGATCTCGGGACAGAATGTTGACACTGTATGTGTCACTGATTGTTTGGTGACACATTTGAAGCCACAGGGACTAGAAGTTGATTACTTAGACCTGCTTGATCTCAGGAGCATGCCCTGAGAGGACCGTCAGAAGCCCGGCGTAGCCCCTGGGTGGAGCAGAGAACGGCTGTCCTGGCCGAGGCCTCGGCCCCCCAGCGGCAGCTGGCACCAAGTGCCTGGCATGACCGAGGCCGCCTTGGGCTGTCCACCCCTCAGGCTGCTGGACAGTGGGACCTGCAGGAACGAGCCAGCAGGGGAACTGCCCAGCAGAGCCCAGCTCCACTCACTCGCCCACAGGAGCACGGCAAGCAGAGATTTTAGGTCCTTGAGACTCGGGGAGTGGGTTGCAAAGCAGCACAGACGACTGGTGTAGCTGTTGACTTGACATTTAGGGCAGATTCCTTAAAAATACAGGTTTTGTTATCATGCAGGTCTGGTAAGGCCAGCGGGCGGGGATTGTCCGTGAAGAGACTCCCAGTTCCCAAGAGTAGGGGGCACCCCAGGCCCATGGGGAGCAGCAGGGCCGGGCAGGAGGCAGGGTGGGTGGGGGTATGGGCAGGAGGCTCTACTGTGGGTTCCTCAAGATGGGGAAAGCACACAGGCTCAAGCCGGCCCATCTGGACAATTTCAGGGGACTCTGGGTCTGGTACCCTCCCCTGAGGTGCTTAGGGCAGGAGAGGGGTGCCCTCTGCTGTGTCGGAGCCCTCCACGGGAGATGGTCAGTGGTGTGGACTCCGGATGTGTTGGTTTTCCTAAGAAAAATGCCTTGAGTCCTTGACTGTTACGAGGAAGGAGGCAGTCCTGGGAGGGGCGGTCTCTCCGGGGACAGCAGGACTGCAGGTGTCATGGAACCGTCGGCTCCAGGGGTCTGGGGCTCCAGGGAAGGTTGTGGCTGGAGCGTCCGTGCGAGAGCTGTCCGAGCCTGGCCAAGCCCAGCTAGCGAGCGAGTGAAACTGCGGGGAGAGGTGGTCAGTGGCAGAGCCCAGAGGGATCTCCAGCACGCAGGCGCCATGGAGGGGAGCAGGGACTCCCAAAAGAGACGCCTGGAGGAGGAGGGGACCGACTAACCACGCCGAAGGCTGCAGATTGGTCCAGGGAGAGCAGGGTTGGGGTTCAGCCCCCAAAGGGGCTCCAGGGGGAGCTGCCCAGTCTGCCTGCCCGTCCCAGCATCCCGGCTCTGCCCGCCCGACCCAGCATCCCGGCTCCGTCCTCTCAAGGCTCTTCTCCCTCGCGGCTCTCCTAACAGGCACCGCTCTACTTAACACCCGAGCTACTGACGTCTCTTGTGCGCTGTCCTTTCTCGTTACACACTGCATAGGCTCTGGGAGGCGGTGGATTCTGCTTCCGAACCCCAAGATCTGAGAGCAGAGCCTTATAGTGCTCTGCAAACACTGGAGTGCGGGATGAAGAAGGGCAGCCAGTGCTCTGCAAACACTGGGAGGAACGAGTGAGTGAGGGAGTGAATGAATGAAAGGGAGCTTGCACATCAGCAGGCCCGTGCTTCTCCGGTGCCCGTGAGTAAACGGCGTCTCGGTGCGGAGGGGCCCGTCGTGCTGCCGGCAGCCCCAGGGAGCACACGCGTCCCCGCATCCAGCCACGGCTCTGGGTCGCCGTCCCTCCCATTCGTTTCAGGCTCAGATCACGTTTCCTCGGTGCCTGGCGCAGAGCAGGCACTCAGTCCCCCAACGCGCAGATAAGTAAAACGATAATCCATAAACTTGATATTTAAAGAGCTTGAATTTTGTCCTAATTACTAATCCAAATTTGACATTTCTCACATCTACCCCAGAAAAAAAAAACCCCAAATGTCCACTAATGAAAGCACTTAGTGCAATTTTATCCCCTAGAAAAGTTAGCTATTTAAGGGAAAGCTTTTAGCAAATACCTCTCAAGATAGTAAAAATTAAAGTTTAATTTTTTTTTTTTTGCTATTGTTTGCAATTTGATTATGCAGCATCTCTTTGCAAGAAATGCTTTCATCTGGGGCACTCGAACATTTGCAAATGTGCTCTTTACCGACGTTGGGGCCGCGATGTTGGACAGACGGGGTGATTACCAGTGATCCGTCTTCCGCAGGAGGGAGCCAGGCTCCCAGAAACGCAGGCTGAAGTTCACGTTCAGGGGCCTGATGGGGGGAAATGCAGGAGGGTCCGTGCAGTGCCTGGGGACACCTGCCCCAGGAGGGGTGATCTCTGCCAATGACAGCAGCACTTGGGGACCATTTGGGATCCTTGTCAAGCTGGTCTTCCCAGACGCGCGAAGGCCTCGTTGGGACGGCTGGCCTGCTCTCTGGGAGATGGTCCGCGAGCACATCCGTATGTCCTGGGTGGCTGCAGGTGGTTAACTTCGGGGCCAGTGCCGTGCCAGGACAGGCGAAGTCACCAGCATGCTCGGTGCTCCGTGGTCCGAATGACACACGCACCGTCCATCCCGCGCACGCTTGTCTTCCGCAGGGAGTGGTTGGGGGAGAGGATGTGCAGGGATCCGAGGTGACTCGGGCTCCCCCGTCCTCGGACACTGAGCCTCAACGCGAGCAGTCAGCAGCGGGGGACTGCAGGGCATCCAGCTTGGACATCGTCGGTCCAGACCTGGCTCCATCCTTTGCCATGGTGGAGGCGAGTCAGTGGTCATGTCTGTGCTTGGGGTGGGAAGGGGGGATTTCCTGGGTGGACGGGGCGGGAGCTGCCGTTACTGATAAGTGTGGCTGGACACGAGGCCTGGGCCTGGCTTCAGGGTCTTGCCCAGGGCCTGGTGTGGACACGAGAGGCCCAGTGAGGGCACACAGTCCCAGTGCCCTTCTGGGACAAGTGGGGAGGCTGGAGGAGGCCGCCGGTGCCGCTGTGCTGAGAGCTGGGGTCCACGGCCAGGCCTGGTCGGAAGTGCTGTCAGGCCCGTGCTGGGACGGGCCAGCAGGTGGAGACGGTACTGCTGGACCCCACGGCCCTTCCGCTGCCTCTTCTCTGTCCTCCCCTCCACTGGAAAATCCGGTGTCTCCGGGCCCTGGCTCAGGGGAGGCCAAGGAGCAGATGGCGTGTTTAGGGGGACTGTCGCGTGTCAGAGCAGGGCTCCTGGCCTCCCTGGCTGGGCCCAGACACACAGGCTCAAGGATGGGGGATAGTAGGGCTGGGGTGGGGAGGATGCAGAGGACACGCTGGTCTTGGCCAAGGGCCCCGTGCTGTCCCCATGCTGGCTCTGTGCTGGCCCCAGGCTGTCCAGCCCTGGGACCCGAGGGCTCCCGCACCCTTCTTCCGTCAGCTCCCAGAGAGGGACTTCCTTCCACGGGGCTGGCAGACCTCCCGTCCCTGAGACTCTGCGGCTCCCCCCGACTCCCTCCATGTGGAGGTCCTGGTGTGGACTCTGTGGGGCAGCTGGGAGCCCAGGAGGAGGAGCGTGGGGTCCTGGACACCTCATGGGGTTGCAGAGGCCTAGAGGAGGAAGCCCCCGGCCATAGCGCTAGAGAAGGAGGGGCTCCCTGGGTTCTCCGCGGACCCACTCCATGGAACCACCCCTGGTTCCAGAAGCATCTCTGCCTGTGTGGAAATCTCCGGCACAGCAGCAGGCACCTGCCGACGGGCCCGGCTCCCAGAGGAAACCCCAGGGCAGCAAAGCAAGCGGCTAGGAGCCAGGAGAATCCTTCGTGCCCCGCGGGCCTGGTGCCCTTTCCGGCTAAAGACAAACATGGAGACCAACATGTCCCTTTTCTCAGTGGCTGGCAGGAAGCTCGGGGGTGGCGAAGTGGGATGACCACAGTCACGAGCCTTTCTCTGCCGTTTGTGTCCTGTCTCTGTGTCACTCCTCGGGCCTGTCTGTTAAAATTTGCCTTTTATAGCGTGCGGTGTTGCGAGAGTCTGAGTCACTTCCTAAGCGCGGCGTCGACGTGACCATGCAGCAGAGGACCCGCGATCCCGAGCGGGAGGCATTAGGAACTCAGGCAGGTGAATCTGCCCGGGGGAGCTGGAGGGGCTGGGACCTGTTCCCCTGCCTCAGGTGTGACGGGAGCTGGTGGCCTTGTCTGCTGCCTGGAGATGGCGCCGGGTCTCCTGCTGATGGCGCAGTAGTGGCCCTTGGAGCCCCTGCAGGACGGGCTCTCTGGTGGGCCTGCGGCTGCACGGAAGCTTCTCTGGCTGCGGGAGGAGGCCTTGTGTAGGGACCTCACAGGCCAGGAGAGGGTGGGGAGGACCTCTCAGCGGGAGCGGTGACCTACAGTCACCTGAAGAGCTTCTATTTTATTTTGTTTTGTTTTGTTCTGTCTTATTTTGAAGGTTTCAGTGTATTTTTCTAAGTGATTTGCACCCCACTCTGGGGCTCGAACCCACAACCCTAAGAGTCGCACGCTCCACCGACCGACCAGTCAGGTGCCCCACCCGAAGAGCTTTGAAAATGCCCCGTGTCTGGGCCTGCTCCAGAGTGAGCCCTTCAGAGCCCCTGGGGATGGGACCCCACATCTGGAGTCCGGACTCGGATCCTAGTGGGCAGGGGTGGGGAGCCCCTGGGGTCGCAGCAGGGGAGTGGCAGAGCACTCCGACACCGGGACTCTTGTCACACCCACAGTCTCGGGTCTCTGAGGACACGAGGTTCCCCCTTGTCCGACAGGGAGGAGCTTCATCTTAGGGTGATGTGGTGGGGGCCATTCCCGCGGGCTGGACTAGGGGTGGACCTAGCTGCCCCGACTGTCCCAGAGAGATGACATGGGTCTGCCCTGCTCTGGGGCCTGTGGGCACCCCAACCCCTCCTGAGAGCGTGGGGCATCTGCCCACAGGCAGGGGCCCCCAGGGCTCTTACAAGAGAGGCTGGCGGCTGGCCACCACCCCCGGCCTCACTGTGTGACTCCCGCATTCGAAGTCTGGGTCGTAACCCGCAGCCGGGGTACCCACAGCCGCCCGGGGGAGAGGCTGGGGGCCAAGCGGTCTCTCCATCGAGTGGTATTGCTTGTGGGGCCCTAGGCTGATACCAAGTGCCTTGCCAACCCAGGGCTTTTTTGTTTTTCTTTTAATGAAGGGGGAGCGGCTCAAACCGCTGGACTCTGTTGGGCGGGGCGGGTGCGGTGGCCCCGGGAGTCGCCGTGAGTCCTGCTAAATGGAGGCCCCTAGAAGGAGGCCCTTTGGTCTGCAGATTTCCTGGCAAAGTAGGAAAGATGTTAGGGTTCAAAGCTGATGGCCAAGAAAGAATTCCTGCGATGCCTTTGGTGCAAAAATGTGGTTTTAATAAACCACGGGGACAGGACCCGTGGGCAGAAAGCAGCGCTGGGTGAGGAGGAGTTGGGTCAGGGCTGCTTTACGCTTTCAAGTCAGGGAGGGGGGGAGAGCGTGAGTCTCTGAGGAATTTTGCAAGCAAGGTTTCCAGGACCTTGAGGGGCTCGCTCGTGTTGGGAAAAGGTCATTTATTACCATCTAATAAGACCCGAGTCAGGAGACCCTTCAGGTGGAGATCAGTGGGCTGTGTGCTTGGGGATGATTGCCAATAGGTCTCTTGTGGGGTTTAGAGATAAAGGAAGCTTCCAGAGGAGTTTATATGTTAAAGTAGACTCACAGGATCCTGGGGGGGCGGGGGGCGGGGGGTGAATGTTAAGCTCGGATTGCCTTTTGCCCTTAGCAAAGTGTTCACATCAAGACAGCTGGGTTCCAAGAGGAAGGTCACTCCGCTCGCTTCAAGGACTTGTCGGGGGCTGTGGGTAGTGAGGGCATGTAGTTCCCCTTGTCTTTGTTTCCCACAGCACTGGGACTTCTGTCCGGACCACTCCCGAGCCCCAGGACCACAGGGACGGGGAGTCAGACCCCTCACCTGCATCGAGGCCAGCCGCCAGCCAGCCAAACGGAGGGGCCTCTCCTTGGAAGGGGCCTTGAGGGGCTTGAAGAGAAAGAAGAAAAACAGCAAAAGCAAAACCCCTGGGAAAGCCGGTCCGAAGGTCCGCGGAAACCTCCCGGAAATGCACGCAAGGGTCGGGTTCCCTCCGCAACCAATTAAGTCTTCAGAAGACCTACCCACCCCCAGCCTTTCCCAGTGTCTTTGTCTTTCCTTCCCGACTAATGGCTGTTTAAGCCAGTGTTGTCAGCTAAATGCCGTCCCCCGGCCCTCCAGAGGCCACTCACCTTGGGCTGGCAGGGCCGGGCCACCGGTTTTCCCATCTCTGGGCAATTTAGCAACTGCTGGTTGAGAGATGCTAAATTAATTAAAGAGGTAGTGGCAACGTGGAGTAAGGCTGAACATCGAAAATCAGCTTTTAATTGAAAAATGAAATGCGTCTTCCCAGAGTCAGGCGCTGGCCCTGGGATGCGGGGGTCTCATTAGCACGGTGCTCGATGGTTGAGGCTAATGAAGTAGATGACGTGGCGGAGAGCCACAGACCTGCCTTCCGCGACACTTTGTTCACGGACGTGTACGATTGTTCATGCCGTTGGGCTTAAACGTGGCCTTGGGGCTTGGATGTCAGCCTGCAGGCTGCCCTGACCCTTCCCACCACAGAAGGCAAGACCGTGAACTCCGCCATAGCCTGCGGAGAGCCCTTGAGCCCAGTCCCGAGTCCCAGCTGGGGTGGGAGCCCTTCTAGCCGGCCTGCTGACTGCAGACCCTTTTCCCGACGCCTGCTCTGCCCTCCTTCGAGAGTGCTCCTTTTTGGGGAACCCACCATCCCCTTTGCACAAGGTCTGATGGGACATGGCCAGAGGTGCCCAGAGCCTTCCTCTCCGAGGAGAAGGCCGCCCGGCGTTCCTCCACACACCGGATCCTGAGCAAGGACACGCAAAGGTTGGAAGTGGCTGGAGGTGTGTGACCCCGGGGCGCGCGCGGCATGTCTGTTTTGCGACTCCCGGAGTTTCCGTGGAGCTGCCTGCGTTGCTGTCCTTCCTGGGCCTGGTTTCTTGGCCTTTTCTTTGAAGCTGCGAGCTTCTTTCCTATCCTTCTAATGAACTCTCGAACGGCTTGGATTTTCCAGATTGTTTGGTGTTGCTAGCAACCCAACCCCCCCCCCCCCATCCCCGGACATAGGAATGGGAACGCAGCTCTGGAGCAGGTCCTGGTGGCTCTCCCCTCCCAAGCCCCTGAGCCGCACCACGACGCACACCAGCGCCCACTTTCCCTTTCACCGGAGGAACTGGTGAGGGAGAGAACCGAGGCTGCTGGAACTCAGCCCCCGGCGAGCTCTGGATCGCATTTTGAGCTGCCTCAGCCGAGCCTCGGGTAGTAGAGACAAGAGACGCTCTGGGCCTGGCCAAGGGTGAGCATGGAGGAGAGGGGGTGGCTCTCCTTCACAGTGGGCTGTGTCCCCTCACTGTCATCGTTGTCCTTCATGGTAGGTGCCTCCCGGCCCAGAGCCCCTTCCCTGGTGGTGCCGGCCGGGGGGAGCCCAGCGCACAGCGCGAGGAGCGGTCCCGATGCAGGCGCCGTGGGCTGCGGCATCTCGTTCCAGACGAGGAATGAGCTTTCCTGCCGGCTGCCGGTGCAGCTGGAGAACTGCGTCAAAGTGTTCCTGGTTTCCCCAAAGGTCTGTTACCTGCCGCCTATTGTCAGGCAACAACTGCTGTTTTATAGAAAAACAGGAATGAATTCAGGTGAAAAAAAGCAAATGGAGGACTTCCTAGAGGAACAGTGTGGCTGACTAACCGGCAGACACTGGGAAGATCAGGGTCGGGGGAGCAGGAGTCCGCAGCCCCAGAATTCCGGTGGATGGTCTCGGGGCCTGCAGCGGGCAGGGCCTTCCAGAAAGAGCGCCTGGCTGGGCTGGCATCTGCCTGAGGCGGCACCTGGCCACGAGGGGTGGGTGGCCCTGTCTCCCACTACGAACCTGGGTTCTCACCTCCGTCTGGGAGCACCAGCCCCTGGGCTGGCCCGTGGCTTCCGTCCAGCCCTGCCGACCAGGGAGAGCACACAGGTCGGTTCCAGAGACGTGGAAGGACATCTGGGTATGACCTGGAGGGTGGCTCAGGGCTGTGTAGACGGCGCCATTGTTGGGAAACCTTGGGACTGGAGTTTTATCAGAATATTGGACAAAAGGCTGGTGTGTGATTGAGAAGCAGCTCATCGGAGAGGTCTGCGCGTCCTCTTAGATTTTCAAAGTGATGGATCTTCTTCTTAACAAGACCGTGCGGGCGCTGATTGACGCTCCATCCCCTCTATTGTTAAGGTAAAGATATTTATTTTTAGATGCTCCGTGAGCGTCAAGATTGCTCAGTGATCCTCACAGCCGAGTAGAAAGAACATGCCTTGGCTGATTAATTGGAAGTTGGGAAATGATCTTTTTCCCTGTCTTTGAGAATTTTATTCACCTTTTGAATAGTCAGACCACGTGAGCATTTTTATGCAACTCTGAGCTCTGCCACCTGACGTTGGAAATGGATAGAACCAGCCGGGTTCATCCTTGAAGATCCCGCTGTGCCGGGAAGCACGGCCCATCGCTCTTCCCGGGGCGGTGGTGATGGATGCGTTGCTGCCCTTTGTGCCGACGTGGAGCAGTTAGGGCTTCCCGCCGTGGTCGCGGGAGAGGCAGCGGAGGCGGGCAGGAAGGACACCTTCCGCGTGGACGCTCTTCCACTGGATCCCGTCCAGCCTGCCATGGGGGGCTGCCCCGGGGAGGGCCTGGTGAGGTGGGCGGGCTGGGGCTAGCCCTGGAAGCCTCGCTCCGCAGTGTCCCTTTGTTGGTAGGGTGTGCTGCCGTCATAAATAAGAAGCCAGTTGTGGAGATAAAGTGAAATCGTGAAGAGTCCTCAAATAGTCCAGAAATAGTCAAGAGAAGAGACAGAACAGAACAAAGAATAGACTAGATGAAAAGGAAGTAACTAGCCAAGTGATGGATTTACTCCAATCAGATCATTAACTCTGTTACATGTATTAAATGTAATGCACAAGTATATATGTTTGTACCTTGTGTTTTTATTTTCATTCAATGGAAAATAATTCTCCTGTCCTTTGGGCCTGCGGGTTGTTTAGAAGCATGCCTTTCGGTTTTTAAATATTTTCTGGTGTTGAAGTTCATTTTGGCCCCAAATATGGTCTATGCTGGTGAATATTTCATGTGCCCTTGAAGGGGATGTATGTTCCGCTCTCGTTGGGCGAGCTGCTCTGTGTTAATTAGACCGAGCCGGTCGACTGCCTCCCCGCCCTTGTGTGTCGGGTACTGATTTTCTGTTTACCCGTTCCATTGATTACAAAGAGAGAAGTATCATAGTTTCCAGCTATAATTACGGATTTATCTGTTTTTCTTTTCAACCCAATCAGCTTTTGCTTCACATATTTTAAAGCTCTTTCATTAGCTGCGTAGACATTCAGGATCGTATCTCTTGATTCATTGACCTCCTGTCTGGGTAGTGTCCTTCTTCGACCCTGGCAAGGTGCCTTGTTCCGACGGCTCCTTGGACGGCTACAAATCATGTTCATTCCGGCTTCCGCTCAGTCAGAGTTCCTATGGTACGGCTTCTTCCGTCTTTGTATTTGTACCCTCTTTATGTCTTCATGTTTAAGTGGGTTTCTCAGACTGGCGTATAGCGGGGTCTTGCTTCTTTTATCTGTTATTTTGATATTCCGAATCAGATACTCTCATGTTTAAACCGCTTGATCACAAATTACGAATAGCTTCCCATACACAGAAATTCTTCCAAAATATTATCCTAATGTCTGAAGGATATTCTATACAATTCTTTTTTTTATTTTTATTTTTTTAAAGATTTTATTTATTTATTTGACAGACAGAGATCACAAGTAGGCAGAGAGGCAGGCAGAGAGAGAGAGAGAGAGAGAGGGAAGCAGGCTTCCTGTGGAGCAGGGAGCCTGATGCGGGGCTCGATCCCAGGACCCTGAGATCATGACCCGAGCCGAAGGCAGCAGCCCAAAGCACTGAGCCACCCAGGCGCCCCGACAATTCTTTTTTTTAAAAAAAGATTTAATTAATGTGCTTATTTGAAAAAGAGAGAGACAGCATGAGCCAGGGGGAAACAGAGGGACAGGGACGAGCAGACTCGCTGCTGAGCAGGGAGCCCAACGTGCGACTTGATCCCACAACCTTGAGACCATGACCTGAGCCGACATCCAGTCAGATGCTTAACCAACTGAGCCACCCAGGTGTCCCTGAAGAATGTTCTATGTAACACACGTTCCCAAACATACCCTCACTATGCTCCTGTTTTGGGGCCGTTTCTATTAAAATGAAAGCTTCAGTTCATATTCCCGTAGCTAGATGCTTGGACATACCCTTGATCATTTCTGGAAGTATAATTACTGAGTCATGGGACAGGCTTGTTTTAAGATGTCGTTTATAGCCAAGACAGCTTCTACAGTGATTGCGTGGTCGTGAACAGCTTCAGACCCTCCATCTTCTCGCCATCTCCGTGTCGAGGAAGGTCTTGGGCTTGGGGACACAGGCTCACTCAGTCGGGGCTCTGGGGACTGTGTGACTTCAGCTTCGGGAGTCCCTGAGGACGTGAGGCTTGTCCTGGTGAGCTGACGTCTGCCTAAGGGGACCAGCCTCTGGCCGAGGCCTGAGTGTTCTCCCTCTACCCCCAGCACGGCTGGCCCTCCACGCTCCTGCTTGCCTGCTTCCTTCTCGGTGCTCAGCTCTGTATGTAAAGTCACCTCCTCGCGGGGTACCCTGGCTACGGGATCGACAGCCGACACCCCCCAAATTCCCATCATAAGTTAGATTCACGGGAACGCAGAACCTCGATCTCAGGCTGGGTCTCTGGTCGGGCTATGAGCAGATCCGATGTTTGTCGCCGTCCGACTGAAGACGCCGCTCGGGGCTGCGGTCCTGCTGGTGTCTCTCACCTGCCTCCCCCGCGGCCGAGAACACACGTTCAGCTGCGTGTACGGGGTACCTGGTCCTCCCGGAATTTACAGGTGAGAAGTACAGCATCTTCCTGGCGCCACAGAGACTGTAGCGTTGCCTGTTTTGAGAATGACCTGTCCTCTCCTGACTAGTTCGGGTGGAGAGTTTGATGCTTGTAGACTATAAAAAGGGACATCATGGCGGGAACGTGGTGACCGAGGCGGGCGGCGCGTGTTGAGGTCGGGCTTGGACGCACTGTGCTGCTGTCCGGGGCCTGGTGCGGGGCAGGGAGGCAGCCGGTGCGTCCGGCTCGTGGTTCGGGGCAAGACCACACCTGACAGAGGTTCGGGGCTGGGATGAAGGAGCGCGAAGTCAAGGATCCGGGCTCCCGCTCGAGCCATTGCACGAGGGCGGGGCCTGTCTGTGCAACAAGACCGCGCGGCGAAGAGCGGTTCGGCGAGGGATCCCGGGCTCGGGGTGCACGTCTTAAGCTCATGGTGCCAGCAGGCGGTGACAAGAAGGGCCGGCGGCCGTCTGGGCGGCTGGGGTCGGGGCCGGCCGTGTGTCTTGAGTGTGGTGTCCCCAGGGTTGGGCGCCATGGAGCCTCGGCCCCGTACACGTTTTGTGGGGGTGTTAGGTCTGCCCGAGATGGACGGCCAGGGGTGGGTTTGTACTTGAATCTCCATAGCTTTGCTGTGGGCGGTGAGGGCCTTCCCCGCAGGCAGGACGGTTCCTGTAGGGCCTCTTCCGCTGGGCCCGTGCGGCTGTGCGGCTGTCCAGTGGACACATGGCTCTGTGCCGCGTTAGGCGACTGCCCTGTGCCTCGAGAGTCAGCATCTCCATTTCTGCACGTTGGTGGCACGTGGTGGGATGCTCTTTCACCGAAGCCTAGCATTTGTTGTGTCCCCCGGCCCCCGAGAACAGCAGCCCCGGGCTGAAGGCGTCCGGCTTGGTCACTGGCCGGCAGCCCCCAGCAGGGATGGCGCCGCAGCACTTCCCTCCGGCGGAGCTACGTTTAGCCGACACGGCTGTCCCCGCAGCTCCACAGCCAGCGACCGGTGGTGGGAGAGGGCGTGTGAGAGGAGAAGGCATGGCCCGAGGGCAAGGAGCTCGGCCGCATGCGGACGGGTGAGTCCGCTCCTTGCCCGCCGCCCACAGCTCCCGGCTGCCGGTTTTCCGCGAGTGGCGGAGCGGCATGCTCTGGGGACACAGGGCAGAGCGCGCCCTCCGGCTCTGAGAGGCCTCCCGGACGGCGGCGTTGTCGCTGAGTCCCAGAGTGGGGCGGAAAATCTCCAGGCCAAGGAGTGCTGGGCACAAAAGCCTCAGAAAGAGGATGGTGCTTCTGCTCACTGCAGGGGCAGAAACCGACCCAGGCGAGCCCCGGGGACTGCTGGCCCGCGCCCTGGTGTGGCCGGATGCAGCCATCGGGATGACGCCGTCCAGAATCCATCCGGTCTCGGCCGTCTTCCTCCTCGACGTCCCCACTCGCAGCCGGCCCTCCGGCCGGTGGACACGGTGAGCCACGGGGCGTTCCAGTGCGTGTCCCGCTAGCGGAGCTCCTTCCAGCAGGCCGCGCGGCCGGCTCTGAGCCAGCCCGTGCCCGGAGCGACACGAGTTTGCCTCCGAGCCCTGCAGACCCTGGGGCCACCCTGATGGCGGGGCGTGCGTGGGGGTCTCTCCTGACGCACGACGGAAGACGAGAGAAGGGTGGTTTTCCACAGCAAAGGCGAGGCGCTGCTCCGGGAGGACAAGGAATGGTACCCTTTCCCCCGGCAGCTCCGTGAACTGAGCGTACGTGTCCCCTTGGCTGCCGTAACAAACGATCACGCATCTGGTGGCCCTAATACAAGACGCACGGTTCTCTTGCGCTGTTGAAGCTCAGAAGTCTGAGCCAGGGACACACGAAGCTGTCAGGGGGCTTGGGCGTCAGCGCTCAGAGGAGAATTGGTTCACTTGCCGTGCCCGCTTCTAGAGGTGCCCGTGTCCCTGGGCTCCTGGCCCTCCTTCCGTCTTCAAGCCAACGATGTGGGACTGGATCTCTGTCCCGCTGCCGTCTGCTGTGTTCGCGTGTACAGCCTGCTCCTTCCGCTCGCGAAGACCCTGTGGTGACCCGGGGCCCAGCAGCACAGACCAGAATCACCTCACCAGGTCCGTGCATCACTGAAGGGGACGCAGCGAGGTAGCATGAGGTTAAGCAGAGCGTACCGTGTTTATGCCGTGGTGAGTTTCCCCCGGAGAGGATGGTTTGAAGGCCTGTGGGTCAGAAGTAAGTGTTTGCCCGGGTGCCCGGGGTGGAGCAAGGCCCCGCTCTGCCACTGGTGGGAGCCTAAAGGCCTCAGGCTGGGTCTTCTGTGTGCTCCACTGGTGACAGACACTGTGTCCTCAGAGGGACGCCTGGTGCTTCGAGTGTCTTCCAGATGCAAGGAACCGTGGAGGCTTCTCAGCCAGGGCGCCTGTGGTGGGGCCTTCAGAGGGTTGCTGAGAACCTATGGTATTTTGGCTGCCCCAGCGGCCTTTAGGTCTGCAGGCTGCAGCGGGGCTCAGAGCCCGGTTAGGGCAGGGCTGTGTGCGTGACCTCCAGCCCTCCGCAGGACAGCCTGGCAGGCTCTGAACTTGGCCTCACAGCTGTGTGTGGTCTGCCTGGAGCTGCCTCTGGCTGGGTTCCTTCAGAAACGGAAGGAAAATAGGAGCACCCGCGTGAGGAGTGGTGACAGACATACATCTGTCCTGGGTCTTCCTAAAGGGGGCAGAGCGTCAGGCCAGCGTACCCCATGCGTGGGGTTGAGGCTCATCTCCTCCCCTCAGGACGGCGAGATGGAGTGTGGATTTGTGGTCCTCAGTGGCCATCGGGGTGACCGAGCCTGGTGGCACGTGGCTGCTCTCGGACCTGGACGTTTCTAGTGGCCGGCGAGTGGGGGACCCTGAGGCTTTCTCTCTCCAGGTGTTCCTGCTGCCTGGGTGTCCCGTGGTGAGAGAGCGGGCTGTCCCTGCCTCTGGGACCCCAGGCTCAGCCCCAGAGACCCACTCCCCTGGGTCACATCAGGGTGCTGTCAGCAGGGAAGCCTCATCTTTCACAGTTGTCTGTTTCCTCTTCAAAACTAGTTTTAAATTTATTTTAAAGAGTGACATCCAGTAAAAGGGACTTTTTTGGGGAGCTTAGAGTCCTCGAATTCACAGTCGGGTTATAGCTCAGCTCATTCAGCCCCGGACTCCTTCCTGCTGCCTCAGCAGTGCCAGCCTCCCCAGCCCCTGGCGACCGCTGACCTGTGTCCTCCGTCCCCAGAGTGCTGTCGGGAATGTCCCCGAGATGCACGAGGCGGACGCCACCTTCTGAGTCTGGGAGTTTTCACTCCACTTCATCCTTCTCAGGTTCACGCAGGTCGTGAACCTTCCAGAAAGAGCCAACATAAAACCAGTGAATCACCAAAGTGGTAATTCTAAAAATTTGTTGCGAACTCAATGAAAAACGCAGTTGGCAAAGCAGAGCTCTCCAGCCAAAACACGGGGCGAGGCTCCAGGAAGCTTCGTACAGCTGTGAGTGGCGCCCCGTGATTCTTCACGGCCATGGCCGAGGTTGCTGGAATGTGCTTAAACGACAGGGGATCGGTTAGTGGTTACCCCGTATCAACTTTGGAATTTTATTTTAGGCTCATGATTTCCAGAGAGAGAAGCAAAAAGTGACCTGGTCAAGTTGGTCTTGTCAAACAAGCTCACTGAAACTTGGCTTGTAGGACGGAACGGCTTTTGTCCGCTTGGCGCGTTCTCCAAGCTCGTCTCCATTGGTTCGGTTTTTCACTCTCCATTTGCTTTTGATTGTAACAACTCAGACGTTCACTCCCTCCTGTGACAGAGGAGGAGCCCTTGTGCAGGTGGACACAGTTCCTTCTGCCACGTTAGGGCACGTGGTCACAGGTTCTGGGGATTTAAGATCTGGACGTCTTTGTAGGGCCATGAGCCACTGCCAAGACTAATGTGTTATTTAGTGGTGAAATGCTTGAGGATTTTCTAGGTATCTTTGTTGTTGATTTATAATGTAATTTTATCTTAGCCAGAGAGCAGACTAGACGTATGTATGAATCCTGCTCAGTGTTTAGGGACTCATCTTAGGGATCCAGCTGTGCTCTGAGGAAAGGTTTCATGTGGACCTAAGAAAAGTGTGAATTCTGCTGCTGTTGGGCAGGGTTTTCCTCTCACTGTGAACTTGCTTGGTAGTGTGGATCAGGTCTCCACTGATTTTCTTTCTCTCTCTTTCAAGATTTTTTATTTATTTGACACAAAGAGAGAGAGAGAGCACAAGCCGGGGTAGTGGCGGAGGGAGAGGGAGAAGCAGACTCCCTGCTGAAGGGAGGGCCCAGCGTGGGGCTCGATCCCAGGACCCTGGGATCAGACTTGAGTCAAAGGCAGATGCTTAATTTACTGAGCCATACAGATGCCCCATCTGTTGTTTTATTTTTTTAAAGGTCGTTGGGATTTGAAATTGTGTTGAATCTGTAGATTGTTTAGGGTAAGATTGTGTTTTGTAGGTTTTTCTTTTTAAGATTTTATTTATTTATTTGACAGACAGAGATCACAAGCAGGCAGAGAGGCAGGCAGAGAGAGAGGAGGAAGCAGGCTCCCCGCTGAGCAGAGAGCCCGATGCGGGACTCGATCCCAGGACCCTGAGATCATGACCTGAGCCGAAGGCAGAGACTTAACCCACTGAGCCACCCAGGCATCCTGCAGATGCCCCATCTTTACTGATTCTTAATTTACTTTTTCTGTCCATCTGTGAGAGAGAGGCACTGCGGTCTCTGACTGTAATTATGGGTTTGTTTATCTCTTTGTAGATCTGTTTTTGCTTTATGCACTTTCAGTTCTGCCATTAGGTCACAAATACTTAGGATTGTTTTATTTTCTTATCTCATATCTTCAGGAACTGATCTTTTCATCATTATGGAATGAACTTGCTAATTTTCTTGGCTTTGAAATCTACTTCATATGATATTAAAGTATCAATTCTAGCTTTACTTTCTACAGGCTTGGAATGATCAATCTTTTCCTAACATTTTTAAACATTAGTTTTTTATATTTATAACAGGTCTCTTGTAGGCAGCATATCATTCAGTCTTGCTTAAAAAAAAAAAAATCTATCCTGACAACCTCTGCATTTTAATTGAGATGTATGGCCCATTTATAGTTAATGAGATGCAGATATGGTTGTTTTTAAATCTTCTATCCTTCTATTTCTTTTGTATTTAGTCCTGTGTTGTTTGTTCCTGCTGCTGCTTTTCTGTTTTCTTTTAGATTAGTTGTTATTTTTATGATTTGACCTTATCTTTTTTATTAGCTATAATTTTTGTTTTTTATTGTAATAGTTGCCTTATACATCTTTAATGTGTCACAGGCAACTTCTAAGTGGTGTTCCCTGGCTGTGTGTGAAATGCAAAAACCTTACAATACTATCCATACTTGTCTCCCTTCCTTACTTGACATTTCCTTACATTTTACTTCTACAAATGCTATGAACCAGACAACGCATTATTAGTAATTTTGATTTAAACAGTCAACTCTGTTTTAAAGTGATTTAAATAATGCCTGTCTTCTTAGTTACCCCATATAGTTAGCATCTCTGTTATTCTGTTATCCCGTTGTGTAGAGACAGATTTCCGTCTGCTCTCATTTTCCTTTGGACTTCCTTTCTTGCGATACAGTTTCACCGGTGATAATAGTTTCTGGCACTTTTGTGTCTGAAAAATTGCCTTAGTTTTTGAAGCTATTTTTATGGAGTTAAGAGGATTCTAAGATTCTAGGTTGACAGTGTCTTTCAATAATTTAACGTGGAGCCGCGTCCTTCAGCCGGAACTGTCCCCGTTCGCTGTCATGCTCATCTTCTGTCTTCCACAACACTTTTCTCTAGCGTCTTTTACCATATTTTTTCCTTAACATTGTACAGTTTGACTGTAATGTGCCTTTGTGTAGTTTCCTTCAGGTTTATTGTGCTTTAGGTTTGTTGAGTATTTATTTCTGAACTGTGGGTTCATGTTTCCATCAAATTTAGATATTGGCTGTGCTACGTCTAACCTCTCCACTTCCAGGAGCTCTGATTGCCTGTATATTTGGCCACTTGATGTTCCACAGCGCCTGATGCTCTTCATTTGTTTGAGCCATTTTCTGTCTGCGTTTAATTTCACTTACGTCTTCAAGGTCAGTAATCTTTTCTTCTGCAGTGTTTAAACTGCTGTTATTACTACCCATCATATTTATTTTGATCTCACACCTTATAGTTTTCATTTCTAGAACTTCATTTTGGGTCTTTTAAAATGTCTTCCTAACGTGCATAGTCCCTCCTCTATCTTCTGGAACACAGAGAACAGTTATAACAACTGTCTTGGTCCTTTTCTACTAACTTTGTCTTCTATGTGAATGCTGGGTTAGTTTTGATGGATTGCTTTTTTCTCTTCATAATAGGTATTATTTTCTTATTTCTTTATATGTCCAATAGTCTTAGATTGAATGCCAGACATTGTGAGTTTTCCCTTGTATGCTGGATATTTTTCTATTCCTATAAATATTTTGGAGCTTTGTTTTGTACCATGGCTAAGTTCCACAGAAACAATTTGATCCTGTCAGATTTTGATTTTGTGTTCTTAGGTAGGAACAGAATAAATTTTAACCTAGAGTTCATTTATTCCACCACTGAAACAAAATTCTTCTGTGTGCTCTGCCCTATACCTTATAAGTTAAACTTTTCCCAGTCTGGCTACTGGAAGCAGGCTCTGCTCAGGCGTTTTAGATAAGCTCCATTGCTGTTCCCTCTAATCCTCTTCCTGGTCTCAGGTAGCTTTTACACAGGTACGCTCTGGCCATACTTGAGGGCAGCCCTCTGCGGGTTTCTGGTGTTCTCAGCACATGCAACCCTCTCCCTGCCAGTACGCTGTGACCTCTAGCCTCATTGTCTCTTGTAGAGTCTCACTTTACCTCCTTAACTCAAGGAGACCACTGTGTTCTGCCTGGAGGATATTTCAGTGAAATACAGACCGATTAGAGCAGACACAAGGAGGCCGCCTGCTAGGCCTTCTCTCTGTAGCTTTTCATCACTTTGGAATTGCAGCCCCAAGGAGCTGACCTGTTAAAACGGCTGGTTCCATGCCAGAGCAGCTGTGTGTGCAGAAAGCTCCTCCCAGCTTGTCAGTTTTACCGATCGGTCCCAGTGCCGCGGCTGTGACATGCATCCAAATCCTGTGACCAGCCTTCCTCTTATCTCTCAGGGCCCGACTTCAGTCCCTAAACCATATAGGTCATGCTCCTCTATTTTCTCTTCTTTCCAAGTGAGGGGCTCGTATTTAAATATGACACTCCAGGCAAGTTCCAATTATACGACAAGGCTCTTACCTCCGGCTTCCTTGATATCGGGACTCTGTTATTGTAGCTCAAGATTGCTTTGGCCTTTTTGATGTCTGGGTTATTCTGTTGTCTGACAGTGAACTTGCAGTTGATGGAAACCCCCGGATCCTATTTACATGCGGGATTGCTAAGGTCCGAGAAGCATGGTGCTTCTTTGCTTCAGTATATTGGCTTTTGAGGTACAAGTTTGGGCAAGTGCGTGTGAAGGATGGATTAGGGAGTGTGAACCAGGAGCCAGGTTTGCCGTGGGTGAGTCCTCAATGTGCACACGCTCCCTTCCGTCTTCAGCGCAACCACCCTAGGCGAAGGCTCCTCTGAAAAGGGTGCGCGCTCAGAGGACAGCTGAACATTTGGTTACCTGAGGATTCGGATGTTTTACAGAAGTCTCAAATTTGGCAGATTTCAGTATTTCAAGCCAGACTGTCTTTTAAATTGGTTCTGATTCATTAAACCCCACTTTAGAGAACACTTATTTAACCGATAACACTTATGGTATTGAAGTTTATGAAGTAACGAATGACTTGTGCTATTGACTTAATGCCGGAGTAAAGATGAGCCATTGGTATTTGATTAAGATAACAGCTGCTATAGAAGTGCTGTGCCCTAATGCAAAGAACACTGTTATTTTACAGTAGGATAAAATACTTACCGCGAAGCACCCCAATTTAGGAAATAAAGGTTGCTTGAGAGCATGAAATTATTCCAAGTTAATTTTGCACTCTGCTCTTGAAGCTGATTAGTACAAAACGTAATGAAATGCAATTTTTGCTAAACAGCTGAGCCAGGAGGGTAGCCCAGAAACCAGCAATTAACACTGATTGGTACTGAGCCTTTTGTGTGTCGGAGAAGATCGGCGGGCACAATGGGAGTTAACAAGGTGACCCCTACCAAGGCCGGTTGCTCTGGCCTCCGGAAAGCGGAATGACATCAGACTGTTGTTTTTGTGATTGTCTTTTGCAGACCGTGGGGGACACAACAGTCACTTCTAGTTTCCCTGGTGCAGGAAGAAGGTGATGTGGGGGGTCTTGAAGCCATTGTATAGTGTCTGTGTAGGGTCGGGGTTGTTTCTGGTCCTTGGAGTGAGGCCAGGTCCGGTGCACTGCTCGGGTCCTGCCCCTTCCCCTGTCTCTGGCTGACGGTGCTACGTACAGTCTACCATGGGCTTTGACCATTCGGGCATTCAGAAAGTAGTCCTTCCCTAAGGCCTCAGAAGGAAGTGCTTTCTTGCGTGGATGTAATGTGTGGCTTCTGACCCAGCCGCCTGGTACCATGATCTCTGTGTGTGTGTGTGTGTAAGTTAACAGAACTGTCCCTGGTGCTGGCCTGTGGTGGTAAACGTGCTAAGAGCTGAGCCTGACATGGGAGGAAGAGGAGTCTTTCCCCTAATGTTCCCCCTGATGTGGAGAAAGCAGTTTCGGGGCTGTGGTGGAACCTGGCATGTTGACCTGGGCTGGGCAGCGTCTGCGCTTCGTCGTGTGGCTGCACCAGCAACCACGGCCACGGGCCCGGCCCCCTGTGCCTCTCACCTGCTTTGTAGCACGCTGAGTGTGCCCGTGCCGTGACGGAGGTCGTGGGAACGGAAGGTCCCAAGCTGAAGGAAGGCAAGCATCCTTGCACGTGCAGTTCGGACACACGGAGCGATCTGTCTCTCAGAGGCGCGTGAGCCCGTTACGTCGCCTGAGCCCGCGGAGGGGCAGGACCCGTTACACAGCCGCGAGATGAAGTACGGGTGACACGCTTCTGTCCTTGAAGATGTGAAGGGGGCATGAGGGCGGTTTCGGCCGGCTCTGGGCCTTCGTTTTCTCTTTCCTGAGTTTCCGGATGTTCGTGTTGGACAGAGATTTCTTATATTCTGTTACGTCAGGGAAGTGGGAGAGAATAAGAAAATACAGTTAACAGCCTAGAGGGAGGGATGGTCATAGCTCCTGCGCAGAAACATACGTGTTTCAGGATAAATACACGTAAATTTGCTCTAACTTTTCCTTAAAGTAGAGCGGAAGCGATGCGGGCTGCAGGGCTGCAGGCACCGTGCTCTTGGGCTCCCTCCGCGGTGCTCTTCCCGGGAGACGTCTTGCTCTCCTTAGCATCTCCTTGTTCCGAGGCGGGGAGGGAGCCCACGCGTGACGTTCCCTGTGCGCGGCTCCCCCGCTCGCTCTGTGACTGAGAGCCAGCCGCGTGACACCGTCCTGACCTCCTCGTCTGAAGGGGATGCGACTGGTCCCCAGTGTCTCATATTTACGTGGTAGAGAATGGAAGGTCCATTGGCCTTATTCTTTGAAGTCAGCCCCATTATGCTCAACAAGGGCCATGGTGAACCATTTCTGGGTGTCTGGCACGAGGTGGGGTTCTTTGGGTGGCCAGTGGCAGACACCCTCTCTGCACGGCAAGGAAGACATAGAATCAACAGTGCTGGAGGGCGAGAGCCCCGCTGAGCGCGTCTCCGTGTGCTCTCTGCTTCTCTCTCTCCTGCCGTGGCTCTCGGTGGGTCCCCGCGAGCTGGCCTCCGTGGTCCAACACCAGTGAGAAGGGAGAGTCTTCCGGTGGTTCCAAAATCAGGGTACTGGGATTTTCTGTAATTAGGTATCCTGGGTCACGTGCCCAGGCCTACATCAATTGCTGTGGCCCCAGGATCGGGTTGCCAGGCCTGGGTCAGATGCTTATTCTGAACTGTGGGGTGCAAGGGGGGGGCCCGTCCCAGCCAAACCACACAGACTGGGAGCGTGGAGGAGCTGGCCTCCAGAGAAAGTCAGGGTAGCGTTTCTGGAGAATGCGTAACCAGTATTAAGGGTAGATGTAACACTTCTCTGTGGTGCTCGGCAAATACTTGTTAAATCATCGAATGATAATGGTACAAAGACAGCGTATCCGTCAGGGTCGTCCGTAGAAATGGAACCACCAGAATCGGGTCACGTGATAGTGGAGGCTGACAAGTCCAAAGCTGAGAGACCAGGAGAGTCTACGTAAATGCCGGGAGATGCCAGGCCAACGCCGCAGACACCCAAGACCCAGGAAGAGCCAGCGGTTCGGTGTGAGTCCCAAGACGGGAAAACCAGTGTCGCAGCTCCAGGCAGTCAGGCAGAAGATGCCCTCTGCCTCGTGCGCAGGCCAGCCCTTTGGCTCAAGCAGGCCTTCGGCCGATGGGAGGGGGCCTACCACTGTAGGGTAGGGACCCCTCTTCACTCAGTCTGTGGATCCAAGTGTTAGTCTCATCCAGAAGGACCTTCCCAGACACCCCCTCACGAGTGAGCAGGGTCAGGGCCTCCTGTGTGTGCCCAGCGTGGCACTTACCGCTCTGACTTGCAGTCTACCGCGTGCTGCTGCGAACCTTTCCTCGTCTGAGGAGAGCCTCTGTGTTGGCATCTGATCCGTGGTAATAGCCGACGAGTAACGCGGCTCTCATGGTGGAGAAGTTTGGGGTAATGAGGTACCTCGTCCTGTTCCGGGGTATGGCTGTGAGAGCTGGGAGACGTGGGAGATGCAGCTCGTGTCCTCTGGCTGTGAGAGCT
>NC_081560.1:189756888-189778271 GCF_022355385.1 Mustela nigripes
GGGAGATGCGGTCGTGTCCTCTGGCTGTGAGAGCCGGGAGATGCAGCTCGTGTCCTCTGGCTGTGAGAGCCGGGAGATGCGGTCGTGTCCTCTGGCTGTGAGAGCCGGGAGATGCAGCTTGTGTCCTCTCATCCACAGCACATGCCCCTGACGGGTTTGTTTCTCCCCCAGTGCCCAAGGTAATTGCATTTTTAATGTTGTATTCTGTACCTGTCAGGAATTAAATAAAGCCGGTAAACTCGGGTTAGTTTCTAATGACATTTATGTCATTTCTACAGATGATGGTAATTTATGAGGCATGCGGTTTTACATGAAAGGGGGTGCAGGTGTGGCCTGGAAACGTCCACACCGAGGGAACCCTGGTCCCAGACACGTGGGGATCCTGACGCATCAGCGTTTGTGGCATCTGGGGACTAAGACACGTTCTGTGCTTCCCCGTCTGCAGACACCTGCTCTGACGGGTCCCCAAAGCAGGTGGGTAAGAAGCAGCGCCCAGGGCTGGTCATGGCCAAATGCCATCATTTATACCCGAGGTTCTCAGACGACTGAAGCCCCGGGCACTGCTGGGTCAGGGAGGTTCCAGTCTGGCTGGGGGGGGGGGGGGGTTTCCCCGCTGCCTGTGCCCGGTGCAGGGGCTGGAACAAGCTGGGGCAAGAGGAGCAGGTCGCCGGCCCCCTGGGCGGGGACGAAGCCGTCACTGGCCCCCAGTCCCAGCGCATCTGAGAAGTGAAGGCTCCGGCGAGGCCGCTCAGTCTGAGCTCCAGGGGCTGGGGCCCTCGTCTCTTTCTGCCCTCTCGGAGGCAGGTGGCCTCCTCGAAGTCCGTCTGCCTCGAGCTGCCGGGCTCTGACCTCTGTCGGGGTCTTTGTCTTCACCTCCTATCACAGACCGAATTGTGTCTCTCCAGGAATAACGTGTGGGAATCCTAACTCCGCGCTCTGAATGTGACTTTATTTGCACTTAGGGTCCTTATAGACGCAATAAGTAAGGTCATTCAGGGGACCCGATCCAGTGTGCCTGCTGATCTGAGGAAAGGGAGGCATCACACAGAGACAGACCCACAGGGGAAGGTGACGTGGAAACACAGGAGCCAGTGGGCGAGGATGTGAGCCAGGCCGCTCTGGGTTGGAGATCACCGAGGACACCGTCGCCACCGGCAGATACAACAGAGGCCTGGGGAGGCCCCCCTGTGGTTTCACCCCCCAGAGACGTGTGAGTAGCAGCAGTGAGTGCTGGCCGCCCCCCGCTGCCTGGGGCTCTGCTCAGTGTAGACTCGCCCGCCCAGAATGCCGCAGGGACCAGCACGGTGGAGCGGTTGGGAGACGCTGGTAGCTCAGCAGCCAGGGTTGGGACTCATCGGAGGGAAGCTACTCGTGCCTCAGGAGTCATCCTCCCAGTCAGGAAGCCACCCCCAGCCGCCGGGGCACCCCACCTGCAGAACGTCCCCCCGCCCCAGCCCAAGGACAGGGATAACAAAGCTCAGTCCTGGCCCCATGTTCCGTGTGCCCCGCACCGTCCTGCCCGGGGCCGGCTCCCGGCGCACTGCTGAGGGCGGCAAGGGCGGCAGGGGCGGCGTTTGCGGGCGGCCGGAGCGTTCGTCCGAGAGCTGCCTGCCTGCAGGGTGGGGGAGGGTTCGCGGGCTTGAGCGCTTCAGGACACTCTTCCCGCATTCACGCAGTTCATCCTTCCGGAATGTTCTCTGCTCTACCTGAAGTCCGTTTCAGGCCGTGCCCCCCCGTGAGGCTGGCAGAGAACGCAGGGTGGCCTCTCTCCTCCTTGTGTGCTGCTTGGGGTCCGACCCTACAGATCAGCCCGCGCTGTGCATGGGCCCGGACGGAAGGGTGTGCGGTGTTCCCGGAGAAGCCCTGTGCGACGTACCAGCGCCTTCTGGGGCGAGAACCGTTTTCAGGGACACCCAGTCCCCGCCAGGAAGCCACCCTGCTTGGAAAAACCAGTAGCTCCCAGCGGTCCCGTGGTTGGAAGCATTCGGTAGAGCACCTGCGCTCTTAGGAGAGGAAGGACAAGGACAGGGTGAGATTCTGTGGACCCGGGAGCATCCCTGAGGTCTGCTGTGCTGAGCGCCCCACAGCCTGCAGGTAGCCAGGAAGCTGCCTTGCTGGACACACCACAGTCCTCTTTGTGTGGAGAGCATGTGACTCTGGCCCCTTGGCTGGACCTGGAGGCCATCGCTGCCTGTCCGGGTTGAATAGTGTCCCTCACCCCCCAAAATTCATGCCCACCCAGAACCTCAGAGTGGAAGATAGTGGAAGATTCCAGACCCGATTGGAAGATAGCGTCATTGTAGGTGTAGCCAGTTAAATTAAGGGGAAGCTATACTGGGCTGGGGTGTGGCCTGGGATGGGCCCCGAGCCCAGTGACAGGAGTCCTTATTGGAAGACGAGAGGACCCTGGAGAGCAGCGTGTGATGACAGAGGCAGGGACCAGAAGGGCATGGCCACAAGCCATGGAGAGACGAGGATTCGGGCGGCCCCCATGAGCTGGACGAGGGGCGCAGGACGGGGCTCCCTCTCAGCCTCCAGAAGAGGCAGCCAGGCACACCTTCATTTTAGGCTTCTGGCCTCCAGAACTTTGAGGGGATGAACTGCTGTGGTTTTACGCTACGGAGTCCACGGGCATGTGTTCCGGCTGCTCCAGGAAGCTCACAGGCTGCTGGGCTCGCTGGGCGCCCCGAGAACGTGAGCGTCGTGTCCGCCTCACCTGTCTCGCCAGCACCCCTCCCCCCACCCTGCGTTTGTCCCTCTCACGTCCCCACACACCGTCACCTTTGTGACGGGTCAGTGTGTCAGCCTCTGGGCCCTGGCAGAATTGATTCTAACCTGCAGTTTCAAGTTCTTCAACCAGCAAAATGTTTGTGTTTGCATGCTGTCTTCAATTTTTAATTAACTGTTTGGCACATAGCATGCCTTTTAATGCTTTCAATTACCACATATAATTATTTAGGTATAAATTTTAGAAATGTCAAGTGACTGGTTTCTTGGCAGTGGTAGCTTGAAAGCTATAAAGCTGCCGCATCCGGTGCTCCGTTCCCGTGAGTCTGACTCTGCACACCAGAGTGGGCCTGACCAGGGCGGGGTGAGGGGTCCCGGGAGCGACGTCTGTGACTGATTTTAATGAGGAGCGGTAATTTAAATCATGTTTACATTAAACCCTCTCCCACTCACCGAGCACATTATGGATAGGACGCCGAACTCCCATGGGTTTTCATTTGGTTCCAGCCTTGCATCAATGGTCTCTGGGGATGTATTTTAAGGGAGCGATTTCAGAGAGATGTCCTTACCACGCCTCTGCTTCTTGCAGCGTTACTTACCCTAGCAGAGCTACGGAGGCAGCCCAGGCGTCCATCGACGGCTGAGTGGATGAAGACGGCGTGGGTCCCACGTACCGTGGAATGCCACGCAGCCGTCCAGACGGATGAGAGCTCGCCCTTTGCAGCAGCACAGATGGCGCTAAGGGGTGCGATGCTGAGGGAAACACGTCAGACAAAGACAGATACGCTGTGATCTCACTCATATGTGGAATTTGAGAAACAAGCAAAGGAAAAAGAGGCAAACCGAGAAACAGATCTTGACTCTCGAGAGCACACGGTTGGGTTTAATCGGGGATGAGACTCAAGAGTGCGTTTATCATGATGAAAAGGATTTAAAAAGGCAAGACATCCTTTCTGAGATACGGCGTCCACTCACATGCTGAGTCTCGGGCGTCTCCCCTGTGCCAGGCGGATGTGGAGCTGGGGCTGCGGCATGACCAGCCGCGTCTCTGGGCCTCAGGGCGCTTCCGTCCGCTGATGTTCCTGCCTGGCTGGGTGGTTCGGGGAGGGACGCCTTCCCGCCGTTGGTGGAGGTGATCGGGACAGGGTTTCTTAGCGTCTCCTACCTCCTCCGGTTTTTTGGTGCCATTTTGAAAACGAATGATTGATAAGACAACGAGAATGTGGTAGAACAATTAAAATGCTTCCATGTGCGAATTCAAGGGAATGCTGATCTCTAATAGCCACGAATCTCGTTCCAAACCCTCTGTGAGAGTATGACATGCCCTCGTGGGCACTTCCTTTCTCCTCAGGGGAAGTGGGTCTGGTGTAGAGTCAGGACGGGAGGCGTGGAGGCCGGTGGGCTGTCCGGGGTCCACTGCCTTATGCACGCTTACCACTGGTGTGTAAATCCCTGTGCTAGCACGCTGCTGGCGTGCGTGTGTGGAAGGGTTTTCCAGCCAGACTGGAAGGTGAATCAGGCCCAGAAAAGAGGATGTTCGCTGGAGGGAAGGATTCAAGCCCATAGGCCCCCCGACGGGCAGCTGCGTAGGAACACAGGGCAGGTGGGGTCTGTGGGCCAGCGTGTGATTGGGGCGACCTCAGAGCAGGGCCTCGGCCGAGCGCCAGGCAGGTGATGCCAGCGCCCAGGCCCCAAGTGCCTGGGGATCCAGAGGAAGATCCACGTGAGCCGGTTGGGAAGCGGGTGTGATGTCTGACCCGGACCCGTGGGGCTCCTTGGCAGAGCCACGGAGCGGAGCGGGCAGCAGAGCCGCGAGGGGGATGAAGCACGTTCCTGCTTGGACTCAAGAGCTCAGTGTGGTTTGAGGGGCTTGTGCTGTGTCAGGGAGGCCTCAGCCCCTCCCCTCTCGGTAGCCGATGTGCTTCTAGAACGGCCCCGTCTCCCAGCCGGAGGCTCCGGAGCCATCCACGCTCCTCCACGGACTCGGCCGGTGCTCAGGACGTTGTGTGCGTGGGCTGGTGATCTTACCGAGTGACCGAGTGATCTTACGAACTTCTCTGCCGGTTTTGATGCATAAACAGTGCCAGGCGGGACCAGCCCTTTAACAGAGGACGCTGGTGGGGCCACACGAGCGCTGGGTCTCATGTGCGTCAGGAGGGGCCGCGTGCGGGCGGGAGCTTCAGCCGCGGGACGCCCAGGCTCGCTCGCGACTGGAAACCCTCATGACACCGCGCGCGTTAAGGGGAGGCTGTGCCTGGCCGTTGTGGTCTGCACTTACTTGTAGAGCAGCAGCAGCAAATGCTTTAAGTGGAGCACAAACAGCACTTAATCTCTCCGTAAACAGGGGCGTCACCCTCAGGTCCCTCTGAGCACCCGATTCCTCCCGCGTGAGACAGAACCATGTACCCTGAGCCAGCTGGGTGCCCAGAGTCCGCTTCACTGTCACTCCACCCAGAGCTCAGCTGGCCCCGTGCGCCCCCGGTTCAAGGCCGTGTCCCCAGGCCCCTCGCGGGCCCTCGCCGTCTGCTCTGTCTGTCCTGGCCAGGCTCCGCGGGCTCCGCCCCCCCCCCCCCGCCCCCGCAGCGCTCGGCCCTTTCCCTTCCCCGGGCCGGTGGGCGCCCTCTCCGCGTCTCGGCCCTCTTTCTTCCTTTAAATTCAAACTCCAGGTCTGGAGTCGGTGCTGGCCTGAAGGCCCTTCAACATCTGTCCACAGAGCGACTTGCTTCCTTTTTGCCGCCGCTGACCTGGCGACCTGCTGCGTTACGTTCCCCGTCTCTTCTGCCTCCTCTGCCAACCCCCCCCCCCCCCCTCAGAACAGGCAGAATTTTGGTGACTTGCCGTCTTTGAATCTCAAAGTCAACCAGAAACCCCAGGAACCCAATGGATTCTCGCCAAAGACAAGGTCCCTCAGAGGGAAACGTCGGGAACCTCCCCCCCCTTGGTGGGTGGCACGGGGAGCCTGGACAAGAACCGCCGCGTGAGGGCGCGGCCGACGTGGAAGGGCACAGGAGCCGCGCCTGCCGCGTTGGTCGTGGGTGTGTCTTGGGTTGTGGGGTGATGACATTTCTTACATTGTACCCCTCCCCCTGAGCAACCTCAGTCTCCCTGTTTGGAGCCTCAGGGGCCGGAGCCAAAGCTTTCAATGATTTCTGTTTTGTTTTTTAAGATTTTATTTATTTACTTGAGAGAGCGCGCGTGAGCAGGAGTGTCCCAGCAGCGGCAGGGAGGGAGGGGTCAGAGGACCAGGGAAAGCAGACCCCCCCCTGAGTGGGGAGCCCAGCGCGGGGCTGGATCCCAGGTCCCTGTGACTATGACCTGAGCTGAAGGCAGAGGCTTCACGGACGGAGCTGCCCGGGCGCCCTGGGGTCCAGGTTTCTACAGAGAATTCCTCCTCGACCTGGAATCCGTCTCCTTTCCCCGCCGTCTTGTTGCCCTCCTGACCTCCCTGGAAGCTCCGCTCAGACCACCTCCCCCTGGGATCCCGAAGTCCTCCCCACCCGTCCAGGCCTGGGGATGCCCCTGGAACCTCGTCCGCCCACCTGCCGGGGCAGCAAAGTGCCGCGTTCCCCTCTGGATCCCCAGCCTCCGGGCAGCCGGCCCCTCACGGAGTCTGTGCCGTAGCAGCGTGTTTGGCGCGGAGAGGCCGGTCTGGTGGCTGGAGACCCAGGCATCCTGCTCTTTGGATGCCCTAAAGATTGTGTGTCCAGGGTTCCTTTCCTTGCTAATCTCTGGATGCCGGACGAGCAGAGATAGGAGGCTCAGTACAAATAAAGCTGGAAGCGTCTTTCTTAATTAAATTGGAAATGCTAGTAATTAGCCACATTATTAAGGCAGATTGAATCTACCTTATTGCGGCTGACATGACGGGTATTGGGAGGCTGGGGACCTCCTCACTCACGATGGTTTTTAAACAATGTAAAAAGATCCAGCCCAATGACAATATCCACTGTCTTCTGAGCGTTCCCCGGCCAGGGGTGCCCACTTCCAAGGAGGGACTGAGACGTGTTTTACCGGCTTGACACGCGAATGCTGACCCCCCCCCCCCCCACCGACGGCAGGTGTCCGCACCTGAGCTTGCGGGGGTGCGGCGCTATGGTTTGGGTCCAGCTCAGAGCGTGCCTGTAGGGCTGTGTTTGCAGGGAACCGGTTGGGGTGTGGGTTGGGGGTCAGAGGTCAGGGTCAGAGCGTGTCTGTAGGGCTGTGTTTGCAGGGGGTCGGGGTGTGGGTTGGGGTCAGAGGCGGGGCTCAGAGCTTGCCCTCAGGGATGTGAGCAGCAGCTTTCCTGGGTCGCCCAGCACAAAGTCCTTGAAATGAGAGATGCGTCGTCTCTCACAGTCACGGAGGCTGGAGTCTGGTGCTGGTGAAACTCTGGAGCCCTGACACCAGGCGTTTGGAGGAAGAAAGGAGCCCTGGAGCCACCTGTGGAGCCCGAGGGGCCTCGGAATTACCGCTGCTTCATCTCGTGGGTTGCGTTTGTGCCTCGGATCTGCGGCTGGCTGGTTGTCACTTCGTGTCCTTGCTCCTTCGCATTAGTGTTAAATGGTCCATTGTGATCTCCCGGACTCTCCTCCGCCGTGTCTGCTCACTGCCCTCTGCTGCCTGCCCGGGAAGGAGCCTGGTGCCTGGGCCCAGAGCCACCCCCGCTGGCCTGCCCAGCTGTCATCTCTGCAGGGACCCCCACGGAGTGACCTCTGTCACCAGGGCAGCTTGGAAAACAGAGCATGTCAGGAGGAAGAGGCTTTTGAATGAAAGTCCTTCTGACTGTCCTTGCGAGGGGAGACCTGTTTTCTCCGCCAGGCCCAGACTTTCTTCCCTCATCTTGGGCTAATGTCCCTGGACGTGCCGGGAGATGGCCGTTCTGAGGGAGACCTCGGCGCCTGTTTTGTGGCGACAACGGGCAGACTAATGGTTTCGGCCTCAGTCCCTTTGCATTGAGTCTGTGTACGAGGCCTCAAGGGAGCTTGTTTGCCCCCGAGCCCGGGGTTCAGAGTTCCCTGCCGTGGCCCTCCTGGGACCCCGTGGACCGGCCTGCAGGGTGTTCCTCTGGGCCGGCGGAGGCCCCCGGCGGCGCCCCTGCGTATGCTTTGCCAGCTCCAGGTCGGGCAGGGAGGATTTCATCTTGCTCCTGCCTCTCAGTGACAGCGTTTCATGCAGAGACAGTCAAGTCGTCTTCTGAACTTGTGCATTTTGAGACAAGAATCAGAGCTCACAAAAATCACTCGTAAGAGCGGTTCCGAACCGCAGTTTACTTGTCTGCTGAAAGGGGACCAAGAAGCGCGGCCCGGCCGCTCGGCGGGTTTTCCTCAGACGCGTCTCCGCCCGTACGTGTTGCGAGTGCCCTGGCCTCTGAAGCAAGAGCCTCCCGGCTCCGGCAGATCGAAGGCTGTGTGTGGAGAGTCCTGGAGGCGGCTAGGCTGGGATTCTCAAGAATGGGGTTCTGACCTCATGTCCGAGGGGCCACCGCACCTGCCTGTGCCTCATGACCTCTCACAGCAGGTGCCTCTGATCGTTCGTGACCTGAGTGAGAATTTTCCAGCAGAGTCCGTTGGCGATGTGCGTTGTGTCGTCCGAAATAGTCCGGTTTCTGGAATGACACACCTGGACGACCGCTGGGCCCGTGTCCACCACCGTGCGTGTCCGTGATCGTGAGATGTTCAAGGGCGTGTAACTGGAGGGGTCAGTTTTAGTTTCCGCAAGGGGGAGTGTGTGTGATGTCTGGGCGGGAGGAAAGGGGTGCTGAGTCCTGGCTGTCCCTGCCACGCAGATGTTCCCTTGTCCTGGCCTCGGCTCCGCTGGGCCTCCCTGAATTCCAGAGTCGCTCCTGAGAATGAAGGCTTTGCCGCGTGACCCGACAGCTGGGTTGTTGCGCTCGGCTTTGGATCCAGCGGCTCACCTCCGTATCGACTGTCTTTGTCCTGATTTTCCGCCGACACGGCTGTGTCATTGCCTGCGGCCTGGTAATTAATGGTCAGCTCCGGTGCATGTCTGGTCCTCGCGAGCATGACGCCCCGTGTTGGGAAGGTCTCCGAATTGGATTTTCATCTGTTCGGCGCCGTCCCTGTTAATGACGAGCGTAGGAGTGAGGCCACTTTGGAAATGACAGCGCATCACCCTGCCTTCCCCGGATCCCGTGCCGGCGTCTCGCTCCCTGCCTCGCACGCACGTGCCGATAGTAGCTTCAGATTCCGTCTTTAGATTTACGGACAGAGATGACTGTGGCCTTGGAAGCTGCTTCTGTTCTGACAAGGGTACGCAGGAGGGAGGTGTCCATTTAATCGTCTACCCTTTGACAAACGGAAGAGCAGCGGCCCCAGGAAGCTGGAGAGAGCTGCGGCGTGAAGCACGGGTGGGTGCCGTCGGCGGAGAGCCCCTCGGGCTAGGGTCTATTTGAAACTGGGTGCGAGTCTCCCCTCGGCTCCCACCCTCGGGATGCGGCCCTCTTTTCTGGATTCCCCGAGCACATTTGCTGATGACCACATGGTTTACTCGTGGTTTCTGGCATTGTCACTTGACCTGTCTCACCACCTACGGGAAGGACAGGGATTCCCGGCACCCCGCACCGCGCCCGTGGTAGACGGAAAACTGGTCCCCCCAACGTGTCCCTGTCCTAGCCCTGAAACCTGTGAATACATCACCTTGCCCAGTGAAAGGGACTTGGCAGATGTGGTGAAATGAAGTATCTTGAAAAGGGATTATCCCGAATCCCCTTGGCCAGCCGGTGTAATCACGAGTTTCGTTTAAGAGGAGGGCGAAGTCCGGGCAGAGGAGCGAGACGCAGTGACGGAGCCCCATCGGCTTCAGCGTGGAGCCCTGTGCTTCAGAGGTGGGGGCCGGGGTCCCGGGCCTGGGAAGGTGGGCGCCTGTGGAAGCTGGGAGAGGCCAGCAAACAGATGCTCCCCAGGAGCCCCTGGACAGGACCGAACCCAGCCGCCCCCTGGATTGTAGAGTTCTGATCTCCAGACCTGGATGAGGGTAAATTTGTGGGTTTTCTGCTAAGGCACAGTGCTGGTGGTCATGTTTCGCACAGCAGCCATGGGAAACGGAGGCAGAACCCGCTCCTAGCCAGGTGCTGGGCCGTGGCTGAGTGAGGGACCCCCCGGGCAAAGGCAGAGCCCCGGAAACGCGGCTTACGTGGGAAGTCCAATGAGAACAAGCGCCGGTCCTCGCCGTCCCTGATGTCTGCTGCAGGGAAAACCGTGGCTGGCCTTTTGGTTCACGAGGCCGCATATTCCTCTGCAGGAGCGTGTTGGGGAGGGCGGCCTGCCCTGGTGCATGGAACACCTGCTCGATGGGAACCCGGAGGCTTCCCTTTAACTTCCTTCCATGAACTTTCCACGATGCGTTTAAAGTAGGAATTGTGCGCATGTCGCCCTAGCATCTCTTTCAAAGCAGGAAGGAAAAGGTAACGAAAAAGAGAGGGAAGCCAAGCAGTATTTTGAACTTTTGAAAGCGTCATTTGCCAGAGTCCTCCAGCTCCCGGTGGAAGGCGGAACACATACCTGTGGCTTCAAAGAAGACTTTGTAGAGCTGTGTTTCTTTTGTCCTTTTATTTTATATCTCTGCAGGCTTCTTACGTACGCTCAGCGTGCTGCCTTCTTTTCAATTAACTAGAGGCCTTCAGGGAGGTTTCAGACAGCAAGCGAGGCACGGCAGGTCACAGAGGGGTGTCCCGGCCTGGCCAGCGAGCGGCCTGGGACCTGGATCCGCCACTCTCCGGCCCAGAGCTTGTTTCCTCTTCTGCGAGGTGAGGGGTCTGCTTCGGGATTCCCCAGGCGCACCGCCTCCCGAATCCTGGTGCCGCCCAGGCCATGTCGAGAACTAACCGAAGGGGACACACATCCCTTTTACTCAGATGGAGGTCTCCGACCACAAAGTCTTTACAGGTAGGCTGACCTTCCGGGTTTCTTCTCTTGAGAAACACAAAAACAACAGAAAAATACGTCCCTAGACGTGCTAATAAGCTAAGCAGAGGCCACCATTCGTCATTCTGATTGAAACCTTTTAAACTGCGTAATTGTGCTCTGTTTTTCTCAGTTACCTTAATGAAGTAGCTTTTGGGGTGACAGTGATTAAGTACAGACTTGATAGAGTATGACGCATTGGTCTTTAAATGTCGGCTTTTTTTTTTCTTCTTTGGCTTTAACTTTATCTTAACTCTGTATGAGAAGTGAAATGGATGGGACCATAATGGTGCCACAGAGAGGGCAGCGGTCATCTCCTCCGTCTCGTCCCCAAGAAGCCAGTGGGGAGGGAGGTCGCGTCCTGCCCGCACCTGGCGCCTGCCCCTCCCCTCCCCTCCCCTCCTCCGTGAAAGCTCACATCTGGCTGCTGTGTCCGGAGCTGGCCGTGTTCCCCAGTGAAGTTTACAACCCTGTAAATGCACATTTTTCTTTTTCTTTTTTTTTAAGTTAATATATGGCTTCTTTAAAGATTTATGAGGTTCTGTAACTAGATTTTGTATTAAGAAAATATGGATCCTGAATTTTATGTTTTCATACAATTAGGGGGACTGATTCATTGCCTTTTTGGTACCTTATAGGAGGTCAGTGAATATAGTTTTTTGACTCCTCTGGGACTCCGGAGTCTGGGTCTGCCCCTGGAGCTCGCTTGTGCATTATAGGCAAGGTTTCTTGTTGAAATGACTCAGAAAATGCATCCGTCAACAACCTTAACCAGAGGCCCTCGGGATAACCGCCCCCCCCCCGGCCCTCGGTGAACAGTATGTAACCCGCTTGAATTCCCAGCCTGGGAACACCATTTCCAGTTCCCCAGGTCAAAGAATTGTTTTTAGTCCTTGAACAGTAAGTCGTAAAAGGAAAGATGTAGAAATAATTGCTTTTGGCTTTGAGAAGTCTCTGAAATCATGCTGATGCAAATGAAATAAATAGGTTATGAGACCTAAGACTCATCTGCTCTGGTAAGCACGATGGGGCCGTAGCTTAGCGGTGCGCTTACGGCCGCGGTGCGCAGAACAAACACGGTGCCCGCAGCCGGCGGGGAGGGGCCGGGTCGCCGGTGTGGGCGGCAGCAAAAGGCCTTTCTTTGTTCTTCTCCATAAAACTGATGTTCTGCTGAACGACATAACCTCGAAGCCAGGAGCCAGCCTGTTCCCCCAAGGTTGCCGAGAATGAGCTCTGGCAGTTTCCTCTCATCGGCCGAGGACCTGGGGGGCGCCCTGGACCCGGAGCCCCTGCTCCTCTCCATGTGATCAGGTTCAAGCACGTGGCATTCCAGATCTTACGAGCCCGCTTTTAACAGTCTTCATGGAGATCATGCAAGTCATTCAACTTCGTCGTAGAGTTCGAGAAAATAACGTACAGCTGCTTTTAAAGTGAATAAAGATCAACTCCTGTATGTCGTGCCTAGAGTCAGTGCAGCCCGGATGTTTTAATGTATACCTCTTCTCGACTTTTTTAAAAAAATATTTTGTTTGTTTATTTGAGAGAGAGAGAGAGAGACTGTGAGTGAGGGGGAGGGGCTGAGGGAGAGGCAGACTCCACACTGAGCAGGGAGGCTGACCTGGGGCTCGATCCCAGGACCCCGGGAGCATGCCCTGAGTTGAGGCAGAGGCTTTGCTGACTGAGCCCACCCCCCCCCCCCCCCCCCCCGTCACGCCTTTGGTCTTCTGCCGTTTCATACATGTCTGCGTGTGTGTCGTCCTCTTATGATCATGGATTCTGCTTCACATTCTTTTAAAAGAAGCGTTTTCTTCATGTTAACACATCTGATTTATCAAGTGTTTTATTTTTCTCTCTCTCAGTGCTTTTTGTCACATTCAGAGGTATTTCTGTGCCTGGGGCGTGGGGTGGCTCGGTCCGTCGGGCGTCCAGCTCTTGATTCCAGTCCGGCCTTGATCTCAGCCCCGTGTTGGGCTCCGTGGGGCGTGGGGCCCTGCTTGCAAAAAAACTCCCTGCTTGAGACGATGAAAATGTGGCTTTGTGTTGAAGGCTTTGTTGTTTTACTATTTCCATTTAGATTAATGATGAATCTTGAACTGATCTTAGGATGTGGGTTGAAGCTGAATAAAATCCGGTGGGTTTTCCCCGTATGGAGAGTTGTTGGCTCCGTGGCCTTCTCTCAAGGAGCCTGCCCTGTCCCCACTGAACTCTGGTGCCTCTTTTTCTTAAAGCAAGTGACCATACATGCATGTGTATTTCTGCATATTCTGTTCTCTGTGGCTGTCTGTCCATCATGCAGAGACGCCACATTGCCCTGCTTCCTTCTGTGAAGCCTTACTGGCTGATGCTTTGTCTCACGGCTCTTTTGTTCCTCCTCAAGCCTATCTTGAGTATTCTACTTTTATTTGTTTATTTATGTATTTATTTATGTATTTTTGTACCATTTTAGGACCGGTTGTCAATGACACAGAAATACCTGCTGGGGTTTGGACGTGGAGATCAGTCTGAGGAGAACTGACATTTTTTAGAATAATGATTTTTGTAATCCATAAGTAAAGAATATCTCTCCCTTTACTTAGGTCTTTTAAAATTTATTTGACTAATGTCTTGCAGTTTTTCATGTAGAAGTCTTGCACTGGAAAAATAATCATTGTAGATGTTTGATGTTTTTTGATGCTGTATTAAACTGTATTTGAAATTTTTTTCTAATTTTTGTTGCTAGTTTATAAAAACAAAATGGGCTTTTCATAGTCATCATGTTTCCAGTGGTGCTTCTAAATTCATCTATTAACTCTAAGTTTATTCGTAGATTTTTTTTAAATTTCTATATATGCAATTATGTTATTTGTGAGTCTCAGTGATATCTGTCCATTCATCTGTCCATCTGTCCATCCATCATCATCTATTATCTATCGTCCATCCGTCCATCTGTCCATCCATCCATCAATCCACCATCCATCTGTCCATCCATCCACTTATCATCTATCTACCTATCCCCTAACTATTTTTCCATTATCTGTCTATCATCCACCCACCCGTCCATCCATCCATCCGTCCACCCGTCCATCCGGGCATCCACCCACCCGTCCATCTGTCCATCCGGGCATCCCTCAGGTGTCTGTCTTCGCCTCGTTACTCTGGCTCAGCATCTCTAGCACGACACCTAGCAGAAGTGGTGCCGATGAGCATCCTGACCCCACAGAGAAGGAGTCTCCTATTATTGATAGCAGGTGTGCTGTCGGCTGTAGGATTTTTCCCCAGTACCTCTTCTTTATCACATTTGGGAAGACCCATTCTAGTCCCAGTTTTGTGAACATTTTAATCATGATTAGGTATTGATTGTTTTCCTTCATCTGTTGAGATAATTCTGTGATTTTTCCCTTACTCTGTTAGTGTGGTGAATAACTATTTTTTGGTGTTTGAATGTTAATACTTGCATTCCTGAAGTAAACTCCATTTGGCCTTGATACATCATACTTTTACAATCCCTGGATGCAAATATCTGATGTTTTGTTTAGGATTGTTGTGTTTAGGCTCATAAAAGATATTGGCCTATACTATACTTTTCTCTTCTATAGTGTCTTTGTCATTTTTTGGTATCAGGGCCATGTCATACTCACAGAATTAATGAAAGTGCTCCCTTTTCTTCTCTGAAAGAATATTTTTTTTGGGTGGATATTATTGTTTTTAAAGGTTTGGGGAATTAATTAGTGAATCCATCTGGGAATCGAGTTTTCTTCATGAGAAGGTTTCTCACTGTTCCAGTTTTTAAACAGGTAGAGTGTTATTTAAATGTTCTACTCTTCCTTGTGCTCACTTTTTTTTTTTTAGGTTGTGCTCTTCAACAGGTGTGTTCCTTTCATCTAAGTTTACAAATTCCGCAGCACAAGATTTTTCATAAATGCCTTTTATTTTCTTCTCATGGTCTGTAAGATCCTAGCAATGTCCGTTTTCCATTCACGATAGTGGTAACTTCCTCTTCCTGCCTCATAATTCTGGTGAGGACATTTTAAATCTTTTTAACGTTTTAAAATTTATTTTAGAGAGACGGAGAGACCATGCAGTAGGGAGGGACAGAGGGAGAGAGAGTCGGAAGGAGACTGTGCTGAGTGTGGAGCCCGGCAGGGCTTTGATCTCACCACCCTGAGATCACGACCCGAGCCAGAATCAAGAGTCAGACACTGAACCGATGGCACCTACCTAGTGCCCTCATTTAATCAGTGTCTTCCAGTGACATGATTTCACTTTGATTTTCTGTTATGAGTCTGCTTTCTCCTTCCCTGATGCTTGCTGTTTGCAAGCATCAGCGAAGGAGATTTATTATCTTCTTCCACTTTACGTTGCTCTTCTGGATTCTTGAGAGGGAAGTTTAACAAGTGTGAATGGTTTTCCCCTGTTCTTTCAGTGTATCTGTCTGGGGCGTGCATCCCCACGAAGCACTGTTTCATCCCACAGTTTTTAATACCCACGTTTGCACCACTGTGTGGTTCAAAATATTTTTCTTTGTAATTTCATCTTCAGCTCTGGGTTTTGATTTTGTAATTTCCAAACAGGTGTGTGCTTTCTCCTATCTCCCTGTGATTTCTTTTTAGTCTGTTTCATTTTTGTTAGAGAACGTGGCCTGTGTGATTTGAATTACTTGAAATTTGTCAAGCCTCGCCCTGTGGCCCGGTGGGTGGACTGCTTTTGGTAACTGTCGCGTGTCCACTTCCCAGGATGTGTCCCAGCTGTGCTCAGCGTCTTGTATGGGCCAGTCAGCTGCTATTCGTAAAGCACGTTCACATCTTCTGTTTCCTCACTGGTGATTTGCTTGTTTACTTAACATCCTTACCTTTTGGCCTGCAGAATCCCTGTAGCACTTCTTCTAAGACAGGTCTAGTGCAACGAAGTCCCTTAGCTCTGATTTGTCTCAGAAAATCTGTACTTCATTTCTGAAGGGCAGCTTTGCCAGGTACAGTGTTTCTTGCTTGCTGGTTTCTTTTTTTCAGCACTTTGACTGTATCAAGGTTTCTGCTGGGAAACCTGCTGATAGTCTAATGGCGGTTCCCGTGTAGGTGAGGAGTTTGTTTTTTCTCTTGATGCTTTTAAAATTCTCTTTGTCTTTGATTTTAGATGGTTTTATTTAATGTGTCTTAGAGAAGATCTTTTTGAGTTGCAAATTTTGGGGAACCTGGGAGATTTATGAACTTGGACGTCCAGATCTCTTTCCAGATTTGGGCAGCTCTCAGCTATTATTTCTTTATGTTTTTAAAGATTTAATGTTTTTAAAGATTTGTAAAGATTAATTTTAGAGAGAGAGAAAGAGGGTGCAAGTGGAAGGGGCAGAGGGAGAGAGAATCTCAAGCAGACTCTGTGCTGAGCTTGGAGTCCGAGGTGGGGCTCGATCTCACAGCCCTGAGATCACGACTTGAGCCGAAACCAAGAGTTGGATGCTGAATGGACTGCGCCACACAGGTCTCCAGCCGTTGTTTCGTTCAGCCCCTTCTCCCTCTCCTCCTTCTGGGACTCCAGTAACACATAGATTGTTCTTCTCAACAGGGTCCCATAGTTCACATTCTCTGACTGGATACTTTCCAGTGACCCGACTAGGAGTTCACAGATTATTTCTTCTGCTCGATCAGCCCAATGTTGATGCTCTCCACGGCAATTTTCATTTTTTTAAAAAAAGATTTTATTTATTTATCTGAGAGAGAGACAGTGGGAGAGAGCATGAGAGAAGAGAAGGTCAGAGGGAGAAGCAGACTCCCTTTGGAGCTGGGAGCCCCATGTGGGCCTTGATTCTGGGACTCCGGGACCATGACCCGAGCTGAAGGCAGTCGCTGAACCCCCTGAGACCTGTGGTGCCTGCAATTTCCATTTCATTCGTTGTATTGCTTAGCTCCGGAGTTTCTATTGGCTCATTTTTATGATTTCTCTCTCTTAAACTTTCTCATTTTGTTCATTTATTGTTTTCCTGATTATGTTGAATTGTCTCTTTTTGTTTTTTTGTGGATCATGGAGCACCCCTAAATCAACTATTTATACTTCTTTATTAAGCAAATTACAGATTCCATTTCTTTTGGTCTTTTGCTGGAAGATTGCTGTGTTACTTTGCTGGTATCTTGTTTCCTCGATTTCCCCTTCTCCTTAAAGTCTTGTGTTTGCTGTCTTCATGTTTGAAGAAGTAGTTACCTCCTCCAGTCTCTACTGATGGATTGCAGGGGAGAAACACCTTTCATCAGCCCTGCTGGGGATTCTGAAACTTTCTGAGGTACTCTGGGGACACCTGCTGCACACCTTTCATTCCTTCTTGGGAGGGGGGAGTTCTTAAGATTGTATATACGCCTCCTCTAGATCTTGAAAGACCGGGGCAGGTGTGGACCTCCTCCCATTTGCTCTCTCGAGGGCAAAGCCGTTATGTCTTACTGTTGAATTCCTTTGATCATCATGAGCCAGTCCCAATTTTCTGTCATAATATAAAAAGTGTTCCATAATCTGACGTCAGTAAAATGAAATCAGTTTCTTTTGGTTAGTGTTTGCATAGTGTGTCTTTCCCAATATTTTTACTTGAGCCCTTACATTTAAATTGTGTCTCTTGTAAAAAAACACATAATGGGATTTAATCTTCTTATGTAGCCTGACAATATTTGTCTATTAATTGAAGTGTTTATTCTATTTATATTTAAAGTAAGTATAATTTGGTTGGATTTAAGCCTATCATTTTATGATTTGTTTCCAATTTGTCCTACTTTTGTTTGTTCTTTCTTTCCTGCCTTGTTTGGGATTACTGAAGTATTTTCTCTTACTCCCTGTGGTCTTTCCGCAGTGTTATTTTTGCTGGTCTATCTTTAGTGGTTACTCTGGAGCCCAAAGTATGCGAGATTCAGTGACAGCAGCCCATCTCAGGAATTCTGCCACTTCCCTGCCCATGCATGAGCCCTGCGATGCTTTAGTTGCATCTGCCATTTTGCTCTGTGCCAGTATTGTCACATGCTTTACTGCTACATGCATTGTAAGCCCAGCCATTATCAGGGCAGCTGAATTAACAGCACATGTTCTGTACTCGCTCACGTATTTACCTGCGGCGGTGCCCTTTGTCCCTTAGTGACTTTCTGTGCTTGCATCAGGGATTGTTTCTGCAGTTACCAACTTCCCTTGGTCTGTCTTGTAGTGTGAGCCTTCTGGCAACAAACGGCTGCTTGCACTGGGTTGAAAACAGCTTTCTTTACCGTTTACTTTTGAAGGACCTTCTCCTGGGTATAAAATTTTTTAGTTGGGATTCATTTTTCTTTCAGCATTTACCGACGTCACTCCCTTGTCCCCAGGTTTCCACATTTTCTTCTAAAAGACCGTGTGTTCGTTGTGTTATTACACTTCTGAAGTTATTATGACTTTTTCCCTCTGGCCAGACTTCCTCTTTATTTTTAGTTTTCAGAAGTTTGCCAGTAATGTTTTTAGGTATAGTCTTCTTTGCATGTACCCTTCGGGGTTTTGGTGAGGTTCTCGAATCTGTGGGTTACCGCCCTTCCTCAGTTCTGTGTAATTCTTAGCTGTTCTCTGTTAAATTTTGTTTCTGCCTCATCACCTGTCTTACTTCATTTGGGCCTCTACTCACATAGGTGCTGGTCCACATGCCTCATGTGCTCTGCTCTGTCCTTGTCATAACTTCCCTTCTGGTGCTTTGGTGTAGACACGTTTTAACTGCTATTTCTGTGAGCTCACTGTTGTCTTCTGTGTACAGCTTGTTTTCAATGCCTCTGCTGCATTTTAGTTTCAAATACGATAATTTTGGTTTTAGGGTGTCTGTATGCTTTGATTCTTTTTGATTCTTAATCTTTTCATTCCTTTACCTGCTTTTACAATTTTCTTTAGCATACCGTGCATAGTTATTTGCAAGTCTTTGTGTCTAACTGCAGCGTGTGGGCAATTTGTGAATCTGCTTACATAGTCTTGTTTTCGTTTTCTTGATTTTTGGTCACCTTATTCTGCCTCTTCATTTGTCTCATAATTTTTGACAGTGTGCCAGACATTGTGAACGAAAGAACCAGAGAACCTGCTGATGATGTTGGTTTCCTCTGGAAAGGATTATCTTCTTCTTAAGTGGTTTTCTTGTCTGTCTGTCTAAGTTCAAGCAGCTAGTTAGTCTAGTTGAGCTGGGGTGCTGGTTGCTGATTCAGCCCCTTTCTCTTGGGCATGGTCCTCCGTGGTTATTGATCTGGAGGCTGACAGGTACCTGCCTCCTCAGCTCTGAAGTGCTGTGGGACATTCACCTCTGTTTTCAGATGTTTGTTCTTGGGTCTTTTGCTCTCACTTTCTTCAGCTTCCAGCGCAGTTTTGCTGAGCTGGATCCTGGCTCTGTGTTTTTGGCAGTCCCCTTTCTCCTGGAAATTTGTCTTTTAAATCCTCTTAATAGAAGGATATTTTCATCTGCCCAGGAAAGGTTTTTGACTCTAGCCCTGTTGGGGTCCATTATCAAAGGAACGAGACTGAGACAAACTGAAAGTTCTGCAAAGCCTTATTCTATGCCAAGCATTAGAAGTCAGGCTGACCGGGCAGGGCCGCCTCCGAAGAGAGCAACCCCCTCCTGATCTCACAGGCTGGTTTTATAGGGCATAACCGTGGACCCAAGGTACGTGGCTTCTATTGTTAAGGCGTTTACTCCCGGAATCCATACCTGGAACCTTACCAGGCACTATGGGGGCGTTTATTCCCGGAATGAAGTCCGCGGGTGTAAACTACAATATGGCTACCTAGGCAAGATGGAGTTGCTCTGGTTAAGCAGGGCCTAATAGTTAAACAGGTTTTCACATTAAATTGGCCCTAACAGCCCCACCCCCTCCCAACTTCCATTGTTTCCCTAGAACTTAACAAATGCCCTGAGGGTTTAAATTGTTTTGTTTTTGTTTTTGTTCTTTCTTTTTTCTTTTTTTTTCCTAGTTCTGGTTTTCCATCCATCATGGCAGTTTATGTGACTATCAGAAGCTCTGCTGCTGGTTCTTTCTCTTACTAGACTCCTTCTGTGTTGGCCAAGCCAAATCCTCATGTTGGCCCCCAGATATCCAGATGTTCTCACAAGAGACTTTCTGGCAATCATCGGCTCTAAGAACCATTCCCTCCCCGGGATATTTGCTCATCTAGGCACCATTGCTACCACAGCTCTTTGAGGTTTTAAAAATATGGCTTTCAGGGCTTCTATATTTGTATTTTATTTGTTGCAGTGGGAGCATCAGCTGGATACAACCTATTACAGGGCCCTTGGCACAGAAGTTCTACATCTTGATTGTAATCTGTTTTTTCCTATTAATATGTTATGAACTAATTTCCTTAAATAAATGTATGTCATTAATTTTATTTCTAGAACTTTATTTACACGAATCCCCCATGGTTGAATAGATTATTTATTAAACATATAGGACATAGCTAATTTATGTCCTTATGACTAATTTTTAGAGATGGAATAAGAAAATAATAATATGAAATGCTTTGTCATCATCTATTCTTCTAGGAGAATGTTTAGGCTAGCTCACACCATCCTCAGTCCTTTGCCTTAATTTACCAAACGAGGCTTAGATATTTTCCTTCTTTTTAAAAAGATTTTATTTATTTATTTTAGAGAGAGAGAGAGAGAGGGACAGAGAGAGCAAGTGAGAGCATGAGTAGGAGGAGAGGTGGAGGCAAAGGGGAGGAGAAGCTGACTTCCCACCGAGCACGGAGCCCAGTCTGGGGCCCGATCCCAGGACCCCACGATCATGACCCGAGCTGAAGGCAGACACCAACTGACTGAGCCACCCAGGAACCTCAGACATTTTCCTTCTTCATGGTTATTTGCCATCCTACCTTATGAAGTGTTGACACCACTAATGATTGAGAACGTAGTCCGTATGGGTAGATACTGTTAACACAGGCTCAGTAGCCAACAATCCTTTCCTTTTCTACAGAGGCTGCTGTGGCCACAGCATTTGTACAGCAAGAACATGCATTTCTCTTTTTGTTGGTTGGGGGCTGCTTTCATTGCTCTATGAAGCAATACTTGAGAAATCCTTAAATATTCCTTTTTTAAAAGTTTTTATTTATTTGACAGAGAGAGAGAGAGAGAGAGAGAGAGAGAGACATCATAAGTAGGCAGAGCAGCAGGCAGAGAGAGAGGGGGAAGTAGGCTCTCTGCTGACCAGAGAGCCTGTTGTGGGGCTCGATCCCAGGACCTTGAGATCATGACCTGAGCCAAAGGCAGAGGCTTAACCCACTGAGCCACTACAGGCCCTACAGTCGTCCCTACAGTCCCTACAGGCGCCCTACAGTCCTTAAATATTCTGTCCCTCTTATCCTTACTCTTGCCTCCCCACTTTAACTGATAGTAAGACTCAAAGGGCTGATGGGAGACAGAGAGAGAAAGAGAGAGAGAGAGGAGTAAGTAGGTTATCATCAAACCTAGATGATTGTTTCTGACATACCTTCTATCAAATAAAGATTTCCTCAGTCTCCTTGTCAGTAAGATGGGGCATGTAAAGGATTTAGAACAGTGCTTAGAACATAGAAAATTCGTAAGCAGTGCTGGCTGCTGTCATTGTCATAGTTGTTTTCATTGTCACTGTCATCATCACCATGACCATCATCATCACTGTCATTGTTGCCGTTATCATCACCATCCCGTCGTCACCATCACTGTCATGACCACCACCATCATCATCACCATCACCATCACCTCCATCATCTCCATCACCATCATCACCATCATCATCATCATCACCATCACCTCCATCATCTCCATCACCATCATCA
>NC_081560.1:189778371-189860803 GCF_022355385.1 Mustela nigripes
CATCATCATCACCATCACCTCCATCATCTCCATCACCATCACCATCACCTCCATCATCTCCATCACCATCACCATCACCATCACCTCCATCATCTCCATCACCATCATCACCATCATCATCACCATATTCATCTCCATCATCATCATCGTCATCACCATCACCTCCATCATCTCCATCACCATCATCACCTTCATCATCATCATCACCATCATCATTGCCATCACCTCCATCACCGTCATTACCATCAGCATCATCATCACTGTCACTATCACCAAGACCTCTACTATGGAATCAGACTCTTCAACGATAAGCCTGAATCTATATTTTGAATTCAAGCCCCAAGCTGTTCTCACATTGGCATGGGTCCTCAGTTCGTATTTGCGATAACCACTGGCCTAGAAACTGCTCTAATCATCTCGTCCTTTTGTATTTGTTGATTTCTACTTTTGATTCATCAGATTATTCTGGAAGACATGTCTATACTATGAGTTTTGTTTCATAGAGGAATGCCTGAAACAGTTTATTATTGTGTTCCCCTCATTGTGCAAAGACTGAGCTGTGAATGGCCATGGAAAAATACTCCTGCATCATTTGGAAACCCGTTAATGATGGCCCTGCTCCCCTGTTCCTTGGACCTCACATAAAGGCCTGGATATGTTGGAATTTCGGGTGTGTTTTTCTTTCCTCTCCCATCATCCAGTGTTTCTGTAGTATTGATATTTAAATCTCATAACAAAAACTTTAATAAAGCAACATACAAAGAATGCACTGTTCTCAGCGTTCAACGCTAAGGGAGGTGTTCTCAAGCGGATGGGTGTCTAGCAGGTAATGAAGTTTTTGTTGTTGTCTTCATGTCCAGGAAACTCAGAACTAGATGTCGTGCTCTCTTTGGCTCTGTTTGCTGATACACCCCTGTCCGTCCTCCACTCCTTCCTTTCTTATTCTTGCGGTAAATTTTGGCTCTATGTGGGCCTCTTACTGTGCACGGTTTCAGACTTCCTCTGGCATTTGTTGGTGGCGTAGATGATACGTTCAATATAAGTTCCTGATCTCCAGCTGCAGCCGGGCCGTCTGCGCTGCTGGAGGACATTGTGAGCGTCCAGCATCAAGCTACTTTACTCTCCTACCCTCTGCAGTGGCTCTTTCAGACCCTTCCTGTCCTGCTCTGTCCCTGACCTGCCCAGTGTCCACACTCACTGAATCACGGAGTGAGTCACTCCCCCTAATCATGGAGACTAGAAGCCGCCGTTTGGAACCCCCTCTTCCCCTGCAGACACGTCTGCTCCCCCAGGCATCCCTTCTCTTTCTGGGCTGTCAGAAGACAGGAGGAGTCCCCGAGTGGTCTGCGCTCTGTGCCACCGGCCCGGTCCCTTGCTCTCTCTCCCACGGCTTTGACGCCCCCCCTCTCCCCAGGCCTTGCCCTTGGCACATAAACGCTCTGAGTCACACACGCTGGAGTGCAAGGTCGTCCCGGCCCTGCTTCACCCACTCTCCGCCTCCTCATCCCTGTCTGGCTCTTGTCGAGTCTGAGCTTCTTTCCCCCACTGAGCGGCTCAGCCCCCCTCCTTCTGCCCCCCGCTCCCACGGCCACCAGGGAATGCGAGTGTCTGCCGGGGCACGTGGGCTTTCGGGTTTCACGGAGGCTGCACCGCACAGGGACAGGTGCGTGGTGGGCTCTGGGGCTAGACACCGTGTGCACACCCCAGTGTGGCCCGGTCCATGCTGGCTGACGACACGCGGCCAGCGGACCTCTGCAAGCCTCGGTCTCTGTCACCGACTGGTGGGGGTCCTCGTCACAGGGCGGCCGTGGGTAGTAAGAGGGAGGACACGAAGCCGTGAGCGCTGTGACAAGCCCGGAACTGCCTTCCCTGTGCTCCCGGAGAGAGTCACCTTCACCGGCAGGTGTGCTCGACCGCAGCGGGGACGGGGACACGGCTCCCTTCCAGCGCAGCCTCTCATCTGTTCCTTGGTGGGGGTCTCGGTGCTGGGCCAGGCCGGCAGTGAGCCCGGCTGCCCGTGGCTGCCCCAGCGCTCCGGACGCGCTGTCACCGTCTTCCAGGAGCCACAGGCGGATGGTGGGTGGTTGGCACGTGTGTCCGTGTTGTTTCGGCCCCACCCCTGCAGATGGAGGTGCTGGTCTGCTCTGCTCTGCAGCGGGCCGCTGTGACCGGGGTGCCAGTCGGAATGACGCAGCGTGCTGACCCGTGGCCTGGCCAGCGCCCTCGGACTCCCAGCTCCATCTGTCAGCTTTATTCGGGTGTCTGTGTGTTCCAGAAGGGACGCGTCTCGACAAATTAGGTTTGTGGGTCCGACTCCGAAGTCCGCAGGGCTACTCTTCCTTGGGGGCAGGTGGGGAGTTTCCTCTTACGCCCTTGGGAAGACCCTCTTCATCCTCTGCTCATTCCCGTGGCTGCTCCAGACTTCCCTCCCCCTTCTGGAGCAGTTGCTGGGAGGGGAGTGCTTTGCCCTGGCCCCCTCTGGTTTCAGCCCAGCTTCTGGGGGCGGTCCTGGGGGAGCGCAGACCCTGCTGGTGCTGGCTGTGCCCACCCCCCCGGCCCACCCGGGGCCTGTGCTGCTCACGAGGCCACAGCTGCAGCCCAGGACTGTGGGTGGGGGATGTTCCATCAGGGAAGGGAAGCGGCAGGTGCTGGAGGCTGTGGCCACCTCCGGGTAGGCAGTTCCTGGAGCACCTGGGGGCTGTCCCTGCTGGTTTGTCCCCCGTCCCCGTCCTCTTCCTACTGCCAACCCCTCATCTTACGACTGGCTCCCAAGTGCTCTTCACCGTTGCCCTTTTCAGGGGAACCCAAACTGGGATGTTGGCTCCCAGGAGCGCTCGGGTGGAAGGAACTCACTGGGCTTCCTTGGAACCCCAGGCACTTGGGGAGTTTTCTGAGGGGCCTGAGGGCCCAGGTTCAGGAGCAGGTGCGATGCATTCAGGCGTTGGGGATCCTCCCTGGTCGGGGCTGGGGACCCAGCTCAGGCGTTTGGCCTCAAGGTTCTGTTCGTGCGGCAGCACCGAGGAAGGGGCTCCCGGCTGTCTTCCTTCCCCACTGCTCCTCCGTGAGCCAAAACACACACGGTCTCTCCTGCTTTTTGGGGCGGGGCCCTTAGGGTCCCAGAGGTGGGAGAACCCCAGAGTTCCCGTCCCTCTCCAGTGCCTCTGGTCTCCTGGGCCTCCCCGTGGCCTTCACCCTGCAGTGTCCTGTCGGAGAACAGCCCGGAGGAGCCCCCCTCGGGTTCCTGCTCCTTCCCGCACAGACCGTGGAGGAGAAATACGTTTGTCCCCAGCCTTCAAGTCAATACATAAGGAACCACAGAGGCAGCTCCTGGGAAGTCCCGTCTGTAACGCGTCTGACTGAGGCTCCCTGACAGGCTCCCTCCTTACCGGCCTGGCTCCCGAGCCAGGCCACGAGGTGTCGAAGCCGCTGTGGTTCCTGAAGGGCCCCGCGATCGCGACACTTTGTGCTCTCACTTGTGCGAGAAGCCGTGCCCCCCGGGGAGGCTCGGCGCGGGAACGCTGCGAGCTTTTGCGTGGTCCCTGAGGCTCACATCTCTGGGGCCTCCGAAGTGCTGAGCTGGTACATTTGTACAGTGGCGGAGGGACAGAGCCGTGCTAACGTCTAAGATGTTTGCTGGAACACCATAGCGCTTGTCATTTTGTTGACGCCGCCACACCGCTGCTGTCTGGGGGTGCCCCGGTAAAAACGACGTGTCCCGTGGTGGGGAAGAGACAAAAACGGTTCACAGAGTGGCACCAAGACACACCATGCTTCTCCATCGTGAAGGCTGCTCGAAGCTGACCTCCTTCCTGGGCTGGGCCGGCCCACCTTGGGCTGTCCTTTCCCAAGGTTTGTAGAGATCAAGCATTCAGGTTTAGCTCAGCGGATTTAAGACTCACTTCGCCGCTCTCGCCTCTGAAAATGCTCCACGCACTCGACACTCCGTGGGCCCACGTGAGCAAGAGTGGAGATCCCTGTCGGCCGATGTGCTCACTGGAGGATCCGGCGGGGGTTCGAGACCTCCATCCCCGGGAATGCGCAATGTTATACGCATGTCGAGAATGATTAGGGGGTCAAGTACCCGCTGAAACCACTCATTTGCCCCAGATGCAAGCCAAATTTCTAAACTATGGGAAAGAAGCCTGCTGTCTGGGTATTTGAGAATCGTGGGTTGTTTTGGGAAAAACAGAGCAGCAGACTCCCAGGCCAAGTATAAATTCACAGTGAAGTAGGTCAGTGCAGATTGTAGGGCTCTATTTAAAATACCGGCTGTTGGGAGAGAGGTGGTGTGCATGTTCTCTGCGGCATCAAGAATAAATTTGCATATTACGGGATTAGGATGTGCTTTCTGCTCACATTGCTTTTTGTAATTTTCTGTGCAAATAAAATCAGGGCCATTGGATAGCTTCAAGAACTGGAAGTAAAAAAAAAAAAAAAAATGGAAGAAAGAAAAGAAAAGAAAACAAGATAAAACCACCTATCTGCCATTTAAAAAAGTCAGGTGGAAGCTGTAATTGAGGAATTTGTGTGGCTGAGTGAGCTTGGTTGGATCAGTAACTTTGTAACAAGAGGTCCGCGGGTTGGGATGGTCCTGGGCGAACCAGGAGGACCCGCGGAGGCTCTCCAGGGGGAGTCATGGAGTGGGTAACGGGGACCGGCCTCAGGGTCTGACCATGCCTCAGCTGTTCTCAGCAGGTGCGGCCAAGCCCACACCTGGGGTGGCATCTCCGGGGCTGGGGGGTTGGGGACCGGGAGCTGTCGGACAGATTCTCTGTAGTCCCACGCAGACCATGGGACTGCCAAGCTTCTGGAAATGCTAAGTGGTGAAGGCCGCAGCTAGACCAGGGACCCGCCTCTTCCCGTCTGACTCTTACCCAGAAGGGCTTCTTGAGGGAAGAAATAGAGTTTCCTGTGTGCCAGTTAGTTCATTTTTGGGGAAAGAACCCCCATGCTGCACCCCAGGGACTTGTCCACACTGATCGAATTTGTTTTTCTTGTGGTAGTGATCGGAGCAGAGAGCCCCACAAGTCATTTTCTCTGTGGAAGTTTCCCTCTAAGGGAAAAATTAAAAACATTCCATCAAAACACGCAACCTTGTTTGTCCGTTTCGGGGGGAAAAGTGTTCATTTTCTTTTTTTCCATTTGAAACTTGTTTAAAAGCTAAGTATGAATGTGTAGCTTGTCCAAGCAGGACATTTGAATGTTGTCTCATTATATGCACCATTAAAATGCGTATTTTGTTATTTCTAAGATAATGCATGTTTTTTTCCCCAAATACGAAATTGAAACAGTCTAGAGAAAATGTAACGAGCATATTAAGCAACGTCCACGTTTCCAGAGCAGTGTGATTTAGAAAAGCCATTCTTGTTGGCCTGGAACCAAGCAGGATGGAAGAAGGGGCCAGCATGCTCTTGGTGAGGGCCGTGGGAGGTTCCCCTGGGTACTGGGGGCTGGGGGAAGGGGCATCTCCAGTTGCTCCCTCGCTTCCTCTTCTGCTCACCTTAGAAATGTGCTCCTGGTTTCTGCGGTTTCCGAGCTGAGAAAGTGGGCTGGCCATCTCCCTTTCCTTTTCTATACTTTGAAAAACAAACAAACAAAAAAAGGTTTACAAGATACTTGCACTTACAAATTCAAAACGTTTCAAAATGTGGAGGGACATCCCTCAAGGAGGTATGAATTTCAATCTTAAAACAAGGGAGCTAAGACAGAGAGTAGCCCTCGAGGAGGCATGAGGAACCGCTTGCTCCAAGCCCTGGGGTTGGGAGCCTCCCGCTGCTCGGTGCCACCAAACTCGTGGCGGGTGGGAGGCTGGTGGGAGGGGTGCACGCACTCTTGGGGTTGGGGCAGCTGAACCAAGCTCAGGGAGCAGACCTGGTGCCTATCCCTGTGTCCTCGAAGAAGAGGGAGTGCGCAGTTCCCCCCCCCCCCCCCCGAACGCACAGAGCCAGCCGAGCTCGGGGGCAGCCAGAGGATGGGGGCAGAGGCTGGTGAGACACAGAAGGAAGAATGTTTTCCAGCCCCAGGGTCGTTCTCCCACAGAGTCAGGTGCAGCCTGCGAAGGAAGTGGATCCCCTAAAGGGGAAGCCGGGGCCCCTTCCCTAAGCAGTGGAGAGCTGTGTACGTGTGTGAACAAAGACTACAGATGTGACAGTAAGAATGCGTTGGGGCCTCTTTCATGAACTGGTCCTTATGGAGCCCAGTAACCGTGCCAAGGGTATGTGGTCCTCTGGAGATCGTTCCTCTTCTTGCCTGTTTTTGGTGAAGTTTGAAAATCTCTGATACATTCAAGGCATTACCTTGTGGTATTTTCTGACAGGGTAAATTTTTTTTCTTTCTTTTCTTTCTTTTCCTGTTTATCCTAAAGCTGTCCTGTACCTTCACTGGACTTTTTTTTTTTTTTTTTTTTTTTTCCACTTTGTAACGTGGTGGTCAAATATACAGGAGGAAAAGTATCAGCATAGCCCTTTGTAAGCGCACAGCCGGGGGCCCAAGCCGCGTGGCTGCCGCGCTCCAACACCGCCCCGCACCCCCAGAGCCTGTCATCCTGTCCCCGGGAGGCATGGGTTCCCGCAGCCGCTGGCAGCTGCTGTTCTGCTCCACGTCTCCATCGTCCCGACGGCTCAGGAACGTCAGGAGAGTGGGACCAGACGGCATTTGTCTTTTGGGCTCGGGCGTATGTCACTGAGCGTGACGGCCTCAAGCTTCATCCACGTGTCCGTTTCCTTTTGAGATGATGGACTGGGCACATGCTTCTGTGTATCCAACAGCTGAAAGGAAACTGGAGTCCGCACCAACGCACATGAGATGCAAGGTTCATAGCAATGTTGCTGCTCACGACAGAGAGTCAGTGGGAAACGCTGGGTCACGGTGTTTCGGTCTTTCCCTTCGGCTGCTGGCCGCATGGAGGACGGTGCCAGAGAGCAGGCCTGTCTTCCACTTTCCACTGGAGCTGGAGCTACGGTGATGCGGGCTGGTCTCCGAAATTCAGGCCGTGGCGCTTGGCCCAAGCATTGGAGGGAGAAGACAGTGGAGCCTTGCACAGTCTCTGCCGTCCGGTGGTGTAAACCATGTTTGCGGCGAGGCTGTGCGGGCTCGGTCACCCTGTAATCGGTCTGACCAGAGAGCAAGGCTAAGACTGGGAAGTGTAAGCAGAGGGGAGGGCCGAGCACGTCCACACGTAGCTCTGGAAAGGCAGGGGAAGCTGAGGATGTCACCAGGAGCTTAGCCCTCTTTGCTGTGGCCTACTCCTCCGGGGACCCGGCCCGGGCTTCTCGTGCTGTTCTCCACCCTGTCAGTAGCTGGGCTACTCGAAGCACAGCATGGTCCACGTTTGGAGCAAGAACTCAGGACAGACCCAGAATGTCCTGGGAGAAAACAAAGAGACATTCAGGTATTGGAGGCGCTGGTCACAGTGGGGCCCAAGTGGAGGGGACACCCTGACCACAGTGCATGCTTCAGAGGCAGGTCGTGATGGCAGTCCCAGAGACTGAAGGTCAGCTTCTGGAGGGCTGTCCTTCAGGGTGACCCTCTGCAGGGGCAAAACACATAACACGTGCCAGAAAAAGTCCAAGGAACCATTGGGCGTCACTAGTTGGTTCCAAATGATGGAAACCGTACGTCTGTGACTCACTGCTCGTTGGCATAGGGCCGCCCACTGGAGTCTGGGAGGAGGCAGGGAAGGGTCTGGGAGCATGATCTCATGATCCGGGGGCAATTCAGTATTAAACCACCAGCTAATGAATATGGAACGGGGTGCTGGGACCCCTGGGACCCAGTGGGCTTTTGGAGTGCTGGAAAGCTGAGGTGCTCTTTCAGGATGCTGGGGGCTGACACTACTGCCTGGTCCAGCAGGTGACACAGACGTGATGGGCCTTGAGAGCATGATGGTGTGTGATGTCTGTGAGGACTTCGCAGGGAGGGCAGAGGTGGTTCGTGTAAGTACTGCGTGACTTAAGATGTAAACCCCCAGCATAAGAGAATCTCGGCACAAGAAGAATTAGTTTCTCTGGCCGTTAGGGCCCTAATTTGCTAATGTGTGGAGATAGTACCGACACCAGCTGTTGCCCCCGAAGTCTGAAGTTCAGGGCCTCGGTGTTCTGGAAAGGCTCTCTACTCATGTTCTCTGCGGCGCTGTCTTCTTATCAGGAGCTTAATCTAACCATAATGTGTGTATGGGCGAGTGTGAGCATGTGTGAATGTGTGGGTTCCTGTGCCAGTGGGAAGATGGATGGACCGATGCCGGTGAGGATGGCCTGCAGGTTTGGGGAAGAAGGGGTTATCTTTAGACAGGGTGAGTTTTGTGCAGCTGAGGTGCCTGGAAATATCCCACGGAAAGGCCAGGATTAAAAGTGGCTCTTTGGGAGGTACTGGGGTAGGGCTGGGTCGTTGAGGTCACCTGGACTTGGCTGATAGAACAAGGTGAAGGTCATGGCTCTGTGTGATCCCAGTGGCCATGGATGGGAGTCTCAGAGAGGCCGAGTCACGCACCCACGTCCTCTGCCCCATAGAGACGGGAGCTAGGAGTGGGGCCAGCCTCCCCCAGCTCCCCTGGTGATGGCTCCACATCCGGGACTGCAGGTGGTAGAAGGGGCCTAAAAAGTCACCTGGTCAGAACCGTGGGTCTGATAGAGGCTAGCTGCATGACATCAGACCATGGGTGGCCCCTCAGTCTCCTTCTCCTCATCAGTGAAGAGCACAGTGGTGCCCTCCTCCCAGAGTGGTGAGGCTTGCATGAGAAGACATGTACACCATGGCCCGTACAGTGCCTGGCACAAAGCAGTCAGAAGTATTTGTAGTTTGTATTGATCAGGAGTCCTTCCGAGCACTTGGCGGACAGATCATGGCAGACGGACTTAGCTTGGATCCCCCCCCCCCCGCCCCGGTGGGCTCCTCAGACTGTCAACAGGGGTCTCTTCAGCAGCTGAGGCCAGTGGATAGTCACGGTGCACTTGCTGCCTGTCTGCTTCTGCAGGGCAAGTGTCTACGTTTTTCTGGAATACTTGGAATGTGACACTTGCCTGCTTACTTCTCAGCAGTGTTGGAGGGACGGGGTGGGGGTGCCTCAGAGAGAAAGGGGGTGAAGGATTTTTATTTATCTCAAATAAAATGTTCCATCTGCTCACCATCTGTGTTGATAAGCCCGTATCATGGGGGTCTGGGCCGGCAGACACCACTGAGTTTATGGGACCACCTGCCAGGCAGCTAAAAACCTTCCTTCTGGACCTAAAGTTCTTAAGGGAAAACTGTGTTGAGTTTAATACTGAATTCTAAGTAAACTCCAGTTTGAGTTATTTTTAGGTACATATTTATGAAATCGTCATGAAATAATAATGTATGGAGAGCCACTGATCCTGGGCGTATGTTAACACAAGGACAAGATAATACAGCTAGTATTTCCAATACGTATGCTTCTGGAAAGTACCATCTAGCACTCTGTACATGTCAAAGTGATCAGTGCCCTTTGTTAGCTCAGACCAGTCAGCACTTTATTATGCAGGGATTGGGGAATATCCCCTTTCAATTAAGGACCCAATTCTTAGGAGTTAGAAGGAAAGCATATTGTTCTTCCCTTTTCCCCCTCTTCTCCAAATGCTGTTCTTCTGACCCGGCCACCCCAAGCAGGGTGCTGTGTCGGGTGGTTTTGTACTGAACTCTTTCCAAGTCCAGCTGAATCCTGGGAGGGCTCGCCTACAAGGACAGCACCTCTGCTTCCTCTTACGTGCCCCCCCACCCAGCCTCCAAAGCCTTGCAATCCAAGAGGGGAGGACTGAGGGGGGCCCAGGGAGCTGAGCTGTGGAGGCTTTCCAGGGAGCAGGAAAGCAGAGAGCTCTGAGCTTGAGGCCTAAGTGGGTTTGGAGGAATTTATACCGTGTGCCTCTGGCCCCACCGTGTCTCCAGAATGTCTGGCTTCCATTTATTCCTTGAAAGGTATGACGTTACACTGGGGATCTGTGTTCTTGGCTCTATGCATGTGTTCTGACAGTGGGACTGTGAGTTCAAGTATATGACTTTCTGTTTCCACGGTGGTCCAGAGAGACCCCAGGAGATTTAAAATGTCTCAGTTGATTTTTCTGTCTAAACCCTGAAACATTGCTTTGGCTCCTATTCGCGCTGCAGGAAAGCAAATTAAGTCACGTCTCTGCCATCCTGTTGGAGGGATGAGAAAGCATTAGATCTCAGAGTAGGCTGCAGTCAGAGAAGCCAGTGGACTCCACCTCTTCCTCCCACCCCTACCTGGCGGGGGGTCATGATTCTGAAGTGGTGCCCTCGCAGAGACCGAGGCCCATAGGGGGGCAGAGAGCTGGGGGAGTCTGCAGATGGCCTGAGGGAGGGGTCTTTGCCCAGGGTAGGGGACTTGTGGTGGAGAAAGAGACACCTCTGGAGGTCTGACTCCTCCAACCATGGCTTTTCTTCAAAGGTGTGTCCCTTGAAATTTAGTAAAATGAAAGTCACTGTGGATTCAGTAACTGTGGCTCTAAGCTAAGTAGTTTCGCTATCAACAAATAGGTCCCACCGAGGGCAGACGTCTGAGGACCAGCTAGTGCAAGGTGAGAACAACTAACTTTTGACAAAGTGAAGTTTTCTTTATGATTAAATAGCTCTTCTCTTCCTTTTCCCTTCAGCTTTTAGTGTCTTTCCTCTTGGTTATTAAGAATTCCAACAGAGGCATCTGGGTGACTCAGCTGGTGGAGAATCCAACTTTTGATTCCAGCTCAGGTCATGATCTCAGGGTCCATGAGGTCAAGCCCTGCATTGGGCAGATTGGAATCTGCTTGAAATTCCCTCCCTCTGCTCTTGCCCCCTGGTGTGCATGCTCACTTTCACTCTCTCAAAAAGGAAAAAGACGAAATGAATGTGGGTTTGCTGTTTTGGGTCATGTGACGGTGTTGCAACACACCAGCACGTGTCACTTTCACCAAAGTCCGCACCCTTTGCTGTGTTTAGGGAGCTCACTGCAGGGCCTGGGGTTAGTATTTCTGCATGTGTCGAATGGCGCTCGGTCTAACTTCCTCCACCACCAAAATAAACCGAAAAAGGCTTTGGATCATTCAGCTAAATATGTGGTTTGACCAAGATAAGAAAGTCACACGCATAGGTGAACTGTTGCCTCAGGTAAGAACAGCGTGTGCACTTCCTTGGGCATCTAGCCTGTGACAGCTCTCTGCTGCACCAGGCCAGCAGCTCTGGGGGTGTTAAGAGTGGATTTTTCAAATTTGATGCCATTATGTATACCTTTCTTTGACCCAAAGGTCTTGGTATGGCATGAGGTGAATTACCGAGAGCCACCGTCTTGGTTTCCTTACAGGAATTGCTGAACTGTGGCTTATTTACGGCTATTGCATATTGGATTTCAAAAGATACATAAATGATTATTTGCAGGTCCCGTTCTTCCAAGTATGGGAATGAAAGTTCTCTGCAGTATTGCCTGGGAGCCCCGTTTATGGGTTGCTGGACCTCTATCGCTGCAGGAGCTGGCTGGCTCTAGACAGCTCCAGTCCTGTCCTCTCCAACACAGAATGTCATCGTGAAGGTCCCTCAGGCTGCAGTATGAGCTGGTGGCTGGAGGGGGCACCACTTACACTGTTAGAGTATCTGGAGACAGAAGAGGAAGGCCTGACACAGAGCAGAGCTCACAGGCATGGAGAGCGAGAAGCGGATTCAGGGGAGTTTTTGTTGGTGTGTGCCTGTTTGGTGGTGGTGGGAGAGATGCAAAGGGATCCTCCAGGATTTGAAGTTGGGTGGGAGGATGGATGGAGGGCGGTGGGAGCCCAGGAAGAGGCTGAGAAGCACGGTGATATGCACATATTAGGGCCTGGACGTCCTCCAGGTTCAGTTCAGGGGAGACAGCAGGGCAGCAGGCACAGCTCCGTGTCCTGAAGGCAAGAGGTGTAGAGGGAAGAGATCACTCTGTTCTTTAATGCTCCATTCCGTTTCCTTTTTTCTGTCTTAAGACCTTTCTTCTCTTCTAATATGAGAGATTAATGTTAGAAGTCATTCCATAGGTACTGCCTTTGCTGCATCCCACACATTCTGACCTGTTGCATTTTCATTTTCATTCAATTACAAATATTATCTAATTTCCCCTGTTACCTCTTCTTTGACCTATGAATTCTTTAGAAATGTGTAGTTTAGTTCAGCATTTGGGGGGCATTTTTCAGATCTCTTTCTGTAACTGAGTTGCAGTTTAATTCCATTTGGGTCAGAGAACCCACTCTGTAGGGCTTAAATTGTTTTATAGTTGCTGAAGTTTGTTATAGGACCCAGATTGTGGAGCCGGTGTCCTTGTATGGAGTGTTCTATAAATGTCAGTTTGGTCTCTTCGGTTCAAAGTGTTCATTACATTTCCCATATCCTTCTTGATTTTCTGTCTACTTTTTCTTTCAATTTCTCAGATACGACTGTTGAAGATCCTGCCATATTTATAGTTTTCTCTGTTTCTCCCTCAGTCCCATTAGCAGTGCAGCTTCATGTATTTTGAAGCTCTGTTAGGTGCATGGACATTTATATGTTAGGACAGTTATATCTTCTTGGTGATTTATGTCATGTCTCTCTATATCCAAGATAGTGTCCCTTGTCCAGCAGTCTGCTTTCTCTGATGTTAATATAGCCACTCTAGCTTGCTTTATTTTCATTGGTGTTTATACATTATATCTTTTCCCATCCTTTTTTCTTATAGCATGCCTGTGTATATACACCCATTTAATATGTAACCCATATCAACATATAGAGATGAGATATAGATATGTCTTTATATTTGAAATGTGTTTCACATGGACAGCATATATATTGGTCATGCCTTTTTATTCAATCTGATTATCTTTGTCTTCTGATATTTAAAAGACCATTTACATTTAGTATAATCATCTGTAATGTTGAGTTTTAAACTTCCATATTGCTGCTTATTTCTTTTTCTCCTCTGATTATCTTAGTGTGCTATTTTCTTAAAGGCTTTCCCTCTCTTCCTGTATAAATTCTTCCTGATTCCAATCTGCTGTGTATTTTTTCTCCAGAGAACTTGTTTTTTCTCTCTCTTTTTAAAAAAAGATATTATTTATTTATTTGAGAGAGAGTGAGGATGATAGAAACAGCACAAGTGGGGTGGGGGAGCAGACGAGAGGGAGAAACAGACTCCCTGCTGGGCAGGGAGCCTGACTCGGGGCTCTATCCTAGGATCCTGGGATCATGACCTGAACTGAAGTTAGATGCTTAGCTGAGCCACCTAGGTGCCCCCAAAGAACTTATTCTTAGCATGCTCTAGAATATCTCCATGCTCTTGTTATCAATACATTTAATGTATGCAGGTCTTATTTCCAATTTGAGGGTGGATCCTCAAGCTGAGAGACCATACCTTTATATCTTCTATGTTCCTCCCAGCATCTAGCAGAATAGGAGTTAGTGAAGATGCTGAATGGTACTGAAGGGAAATCAGGCACTTGCCAGACAAATGCATGACCTCCAGCCACACTATCTGTCTTTCGCTAAGGCCCTCAGTTCCCTCTGATATTTGTGATGAAATTTTTCTTGCTTTATCAGTTTCTCAGCCCCCTCCCTGCCCCTCTCTGTCAGTGCTCCAGGGATGTTGCTCCATGGAGCTCCATCCACCATCCACTTCCACCTTTGCACACTCTCCTCTGCTGATCCTAGTCAGTTAGCCCACTGCAGACTGGGTTCCAACAGGGGTTTGTCTCCCATGTTCTGGTTCGCATTCCCATCTGTACCCTGCCCACACCCCAGACTCTGTGTTTCCCATTCCAACCTTTCTCTCTGACTTTCTGTCTTGGACAATAGACTCACTTCCACATAAGACCCAACCTCAAAGTCCCCCTCTCTCAGGTGTTCTTTTCCCACCCCCTGGCCATCAAATCCCGTCCTCCTGACTTTCTCTTCTGCTGTGTCTCTACCACCATCAGCAGCTGCCTCTGGCACTGGAATGGTGGCCTGAGCTTTCTGTGCCTGTAGGGCCCCCTTGCTTGCCCACACTGACTCCCCAACTTCATCTGCTGCACCGTCCATTCTCTCTGGGGCTCTGGGCACCGTGTTCAGCCTTTCCTCTACTTATGTTAGACGGCCCTGATCTGCCCCATTGTTCCATGCTCCTGCTTCCATCCCTGTCTCTCCCACCCTCTTCCAGTGTTAATGGAACTTCATGTCAGCATGTCCACAGCTCTGTCCCATGTTGCCCCACATCCGCTTCCTCTCTTAGCATCGAACTTGTTTGTGGGCAAGGCCCCCTCCCATCTGTCCTTGTAGCCCCAACGCCTGTGCACATAGCTGTTCAGTGAACGCTTACACAGACAGGTCTTTTGTTTAGAGCCTGCCTGCTTGGCCTGGTGGAGAGAGTCTCACTGGAAATGGTGATTATCCAGTTTGCAGCTCTTTCTGCCCCAGGTAATTCTGAAGGTCCCAGTTTCACCTTTTTAATTTACTTTACTTTCTTCCCCCAAATTAAGTATTCACTTGCTCCAAAACAAAACAAAACAAACAAAAAACAATATCACAAAAAACATAAACAAAAAACCAGTGATGTCTGAAACAAGAAACAAGAGATTCACAAGGCGCTTTTGGCTCTCAGGAGCCCCTTTAGTGGGCTTCCATCTGCATCATTTACCTTAATCTCAATCTGGAAAAGGAACACAAACAAATAAATGGAAAGGAAGTAGGACAAGCGTTTGGTTGCCACAGAGCCACAGCGGGGTTTGAGCCCGCTGTGCTGTCGTGAAGCCACTTTGCGGCAAATGCTGTCCTTCCTTCTGGAAATGAATCTGAAGCACAGAAGACAATGTTTGTTTTGCCCCGTTTAATACTTATTTTCCAGTGGACTGACTCACTCTGTGGAGTCAAGTCTCTTGCATTTGCCTAGCAGCTTTTTTGGGGGAAGAAAATAGCCTTGTCATGTCATATTAACAGCAACAGAACATTCCATCTGGCGGCCACTCAGCCCTGCTGCTGTGCTGACCTGCATGCAGAAAATCCACGCCAGCTCCCCAAAGTGCTCTTGATTTCTTGATTTGGCCATTTGTCAGGTTTGCATCATTTGTGCCCCTGGGTGATGCTCTCCAAGGATAGAGGAGACTTTAAAGGAACAGACAGTTTATCCATTGTTGCAAAACAGAAGTGGACGCACCGCCAGGGGTGGTACTGGATTGGAGAGTTGTGAGGTTGGCTCCTTCCAGGAGGAGTCGGTGCCCGGTGTGCTGCCAGTTGTCCTGGGTTCAGCAGAGACACCGGCTGAGGACCAGGAAGCAATGCTGTGGGACCGGCCTTGTCTGGTGTGCTAGAGAGGCTGACATGGGGGGACCACCTTCAGTCCGTTTGAATACTTAGATTGCAGCATTTATGAAAAAATATTAACTCTGTAATAGATGTGGGTTTTCTGACCTGCTTTTAAGTGAATAATATAAAAAAAGAGACGTGATGTCTGGTTCTGCAACAGCTGTTTTACATGCATCATCTCAGGTCAGGGAGTGATCGCGACATTCCTTCATGCATACCAAGCCCATGGACAGGTCATTGTTCTTATAAGCATGTGTGTGTCTACGTGTCTCTGTGTGTGCATGTGTGTGTATGCGTGTGTGCATGTGTGTGGTAGACAGGGAGGGTCCCGGGCCCACTGAGTAGGACCAATTGTTTTCTGAAGCCCAATGTTCTCTGGGCTCTCAGGAGCACAGAGTTGCCTTTGCTGACCTGTGGGGAAACCAGAGAATCTGGTGTGATTTTGCTCACACAGTTTATGGCCTTGTCTCGTTTGGTTTGTGCTGCCCACAAGAATGTAGTAAATGGAGTCCAGCTCAGCTGTTATAGAATCTAGGGCAGCTTCCCATCAGGCTAGCATGCCAATGTGTAAAAATATGTGAGATGTGTGTGGCTGAGGGGGTTGCGGTTTATTCTGGGTTCCATCCCCTCCCTGTGGGGTGGTTGCCGAGATGTCCAGGCCTCACCAAGAGCAGCTGTCACCCCGGGTACAAGCGAGACTCTTCTGTCCTCTGGCCTCAGTTGGGGAAGCGCGGGGAGCTGGCAGCTGGTGTGATGGCTGTGAAGGGCTGGGTCCCAGAGCCTTCTCTGGCTGTTTCCAAGCACGAAGCAGTCTCCCCAAGGAGACGGTGACCTAAATGGGGAGAATGAAGCTGGATTGAGCGACTCATTAAACATCTCATCCACGAAAGCCAAAGAAGAGAGAGCAGAGCCTGGCGTGATCAGTGAGAGGGGCACAGAGGGAGGCAGAGCTGAAGATGCCCCTTTCTGGCAGTGAGGCCTGCTTCCTCCCCTGTCCTGTGCGTGTCTAATGACATCCGGCTTTGTTGAATGAGAGGAACAGATGAGGTGGTGGCCCGCATTGTGACGGTGAGGAATGCACATGTTTGGTTTGGCCTCCGTTATCTTCCTGCCCTCGGGATGCTCCTGGGTATAGCACGTGTCCACGCACAGCCCACCCCATCCTGAAACTTCTTTTTTTGATTTTCTTTATACTGTCAGCACACTAAAATTCTTGGTCATTGATCACATCTCATATTAGACAAGATGGAGGGCTGGTGGGTGTCAAGATTTGGAGACGTCCAGGTGAGTTTGCATACTTGAAAAGGAGGGCCTGCTGCAGCCCCTCACTGAACATCCACGGCTGTCCATTTGCTCATCGCAGGGCCTCACACATCCCTGGCCCCATGGGTTTTCCAGTAAAGACAACCAGGACTCCGTGCAGGGCAGCTGATTTTATTTCGGTCTTGAAGCAGGAAAAGATCAGGGTTGCCTTGGAACACGCTCTAGTACCAGAGAAAGGTTCCGCTCCTGGGTGGCCGGAGCAGAGCTGGCAGGGGGGAGGGTCCCCATATTGGGAACGTCGCTGGCCCTGGTGCTGAAATGCAAAGTCTGGAGGATAACGCTTGTGGCTAACGGAGACCTGGGACAGGCCGCGAGCTCGTCATGATGCTCAAGGGGAAATTGGGCCCATGGGATGCAGAGGTCATCCTTGAAGCAGACAAGAGGAAAGAGGGAGTTAGTAGGCTGTTCTGCGTCTTCTTGTAATTATCTTCCTGTTGCTGAAGTATGGAGATGTGCTTGTTCTTGAAAAAGAAGGAAATAAGTTTTGTAGGAACGTGTGAGAGCATCCGGCCATCCCAGGTCAGGTAGGGACTGTCTGGAGAATAAGAGGGACCAGTCCACAGAGGAGGCTGCGTGTCCTTGTGAGGAGGAAATGAGAGGGAGAGTTGAACATCAAGTGACCTCAGGGATCATACACAGTAGCCCTATGCAGAGAGGGTCATGGTGTTTCGGGAATAAAAATGATTCCATTTTTCTAGAGGAGAGAGCCAACCAGGTGGATTTCATCCCTTCCTTCTAGACCAAAGTTCTTGAAAGTGTTTCAACCTGACCCCTAGCAGACATCTGATGTCGGAGTCTGGACTGTGGGGTATGCATGCACATACTTCATAGAGGAGCAGATCTGTAGGACCCACATGGCATCACGGAGACATGCAGATGGCTGTCTGCCTGTCTGGGAGGGCAAGTCCACGGAGCGCCACTCCCCCTGCCATGAGACAGCTGCACGTGTTGGGCACCCTCACTGCCTCAGTGGCCAAGGGGAGTCCAGCAGAGAAAGATGATGGAAACACAGTTGAGTCATGGAGCCTCCTCCAGTGCCAGAGCCAGCCTACTGGGGACTGGTAGAATCAGGGCCATCAGTATTTCTTGGGGGCAGTGGGGGAGACCAGGCCTGGTAATTACTGGCCTATGTTCTTTGAGGGCCACCATGCAGGTCTTGTCAACAAGTTCCCATTTGGACTAGAGAAGTTTTAAGGGAAACATGGTTGTCTTGGAATGTGGACAGCTCCTCTGTGGTGGACGGGGTCAAAGAAGAGAGAACGCCACTCATCTTCGAGAGAAATTCTGACTTCAGCAGGAGATCTCAGATATAAGGGTTGCCATTTTGTTTTAAATTCAAGACAATGTCTCCTCCTTATTAATTGAGCATTTACTCTGTGCCTGGCTCTGTGCTAAATATTTGAATACTCCATTGGAGGAGCCCCTGCAGTGGGGACTTGTCCCTCTCCTATAGCAGAGGTGGCTGAGCCTGGCTTGGCCAAGGTCGCAGCCCCCAGTCAATGAGGGGTCTGGATCTGCCTCCAAATCTCTAACTGCAGACACGTTATTTTCTCATAATGGCTTCTGTGTTGAATGTTTATATGCTTCTTAAGCGGCTTGGAGGGGGAAAAGCATGCTTCATTTTAAAGGAATAATTGCTTGATTATTTTGTGCTGTTTAATATTTATAAATATCTTCCAATCTAAAATTGTAACTTTTAGTGAAATAATACAGTGACCCCATGTAGTTAAGGCTCAACTGACCTTTCCCTTCTAAATCATGATAGACAACAATAATAGCTCTTTCAAAATACAGCTGCTCTCGGCACCAGAGTTGGTAAACATGCCATCCTAATTCATGATGGTTCCACCTCTGTATCTGGACATGTCAGAAATCATAAATGATCAGCTTGTGAATTCTGAAATTCATAAACATGGAACACTTATGTTGTAATATTGAAGCAGGTCCTTAATAGGGAACCAACCATTATTTCTCCCTTATTTTTCTAGCTATTAGCTCCTCTGTGGTTTGGGAAACACAATTAAGTCTTGGTTATTGTTCTGGGGGGACAATGAAATCACCCATGACCCTGAACCTCATTAAAGCCACTCTTTCAAGTTCCTCCACCCAATTTTTATGGCAGGTTTGGAGGGGTAATCGATGTGGTTGGTTTTGCATTTCACCTTTTTCCGCTTCTCTCTTCCTTCTGTCCCTGCTAACAAGCAGTGAAACGGACAAAGAAGACAGAATTGCAGAGCAAGGAGAACTCAGCTTGTCAAACCCTTGTCTGGAGACTGCTGCTACTTCATTTCGATGTTAAAAATAGAGTCTACAGGTAAAGTCCCACTGCCTTTTTTTTTTTTTTTTTAAAGATTTTATTTGTTTATTTTACAGAGAGAGACAGAGAGGTCACAAGTAGGCAGAGAGGCAGGCAGAGAGAGAGGGAGAAGCAGGCTCCCCGCCAAGGAGAGAGCCCGATGTGGGGCTCGATCCCAGGACCCTGGGATCATGACCTGGGCCGAAGGCAGAGGCCTAACCCACTGAGCCACCCAGGCGCCCCCCCACTGCCTTTTGAAAGGTGATCCCTCCTCTCTCTCCAGGCTTCTCCAGTCCATTGGCCATTAAGAATGGGTTTCCACAAACTGCCCGTCCCCAGCTGGTCCAAGGCATCGTTGCGCTCCTCTTGGTGAATCACCAAGACATTTGGTCTTGGCATCCCCCTTTTGGAAGGATCATGGCGCTTCTCTCTTTTCACCTGCTCGGTCTTCTTCAAATACAAACACAACACAAAGAACCTTAAGGGTAAATGTTTCATTGTATTTACTTGGAAATTCCTGCTTTGGTGAATGGAAATTAGATACTGGAGGTGACCCCCCATCTACCCCTGTCAGGGGCGAAACCCCCTTTGGAGGCCATTCATGATGGGAAGCTGTCACCTTGTGTTCTGCTGGGGCTTGGCCGTCTCCCTGTGTCTCCTGTGGTCACGAGGTGGACTCCTCCATTCGCTCGATGGATACTTTCTCTGATACTGGTGATTTCACTGTGGGCTAATTGGAGGTAGGATCCCCATTCTGTGAATGTGGACTCTGTCTAGGTTAATTTTTTTAATGATTGATATGTTCCTGAGGTTTTAGGAAGTTAACAGCATCTTTATCAAGAATTTCACTAAATGTCATGGGAACTCTTCTCTGAAACTCTGAAGATGGGGCTTTTAGTGGGAATGTTCTCATGATCTCATGTTGTCAGAAGGGAGGAGCCTGACGGATGTGGCCCTGGCATTTCCATGGAAGCTTGGGGAACACAGCCTGGTTGTGACGACGTGTGGTGTCCTGGGCAGGCATGTAGGGACATGTTCTCAGTCTGGGGTCGTGATGGGGTGGCAGCCACGTCGTGCTGCTGCAGGTGGCCTGGCCCACGGTCTGCAGCTGTCCTCAGAGCTCCCACAAATCCCACGAATCTCGTGGTCACGGGCTTTGTGTTCATACGTCTCGTTTCCGCCAGTGAGAAAGGCCGGTCCTGCGCCCGCCATGCGCCTCCTCTCTTGCTGTGGCCTCCACCGGTTCTCCTGTGTCCCGGCTCCTCTGTCCTCGTCTCCATGTTCCTCCCGAGCTGTCTGCTCTCAGGCCCCTGCATTTCCTCCGGGGGCTGATTTCAGCTTCTGTCACCGGCCTGTCTTGGACCGCTTGGGGTGCTGTAATGGATGACCGCAGGCCACCCGCCTCAGAACCGCTCGCCCTTCCTGCTTACAGCTCTGGGGGCTGGGAGTATCGGATTGGGGAGCTGGCAGGGTCTGGCTCTGGCCGGGACACTCTCCTGGGTTGCAGATGGCCATCTTCTGGCCTTGTCCTGACGTGGTGGGAGGGCCAGGGGGCTCTGTGCGATCCCTTCTTCCAAGGTCACTAACCCCACTCATCAGGGCTCTGCTCTCAGGACCTAATTACCTGCCAGAGGCCCCACCTCCAAACTCTCCTGTCGAGGTTAAACTTCAACACAGCACTTTGGGGGGACATGAACCTTCATCTGTAGCACCCCTAACAGCTCCACGTGCTTTCTGTTGCTGGGATCCTTCCCCTTATCTCGAATTCTCTTTTTCTGCTTCTGTCACAGGCTCAAAGGCAAAACTGGTATGCCAGCCCAGGCTGGCTTGTGGGGAGGAAGCCTTGTCCCTCCTCTGAGCGGAGGGACTGGGTGTCAGCTCCTGGGAGGGAGGTGCCTTTTCCTCTTGCTCTGGGAGTCTTTGGTGGGCGGGCTTTGCCGGGAAATGACCAGACGGCTCTCCTCCGCAGTGGGATTAGACGGAGTGCCCAGCACCGTTGGCTCCATGGCTCCGCAGGCTTGAGCTGGTGGAAACTGCCCAAAGCATGCTGTATGTGCAAGCAAGCAGTTCAGGCAGTGGGGTCCCCCTGAATCCAAGGGCCCAGATGCCAGCCGCAAGCCTGCTCTGTCACTCAGCCCTTTCCTGCACTGGGACAGTAGTTGTTTCCACGGAGCTTAATCTCTTCAGAAAGGAGCTGCTTGCTGCTGCTTTTTTTTTTTTTTTTTTTTTTTAAGTGTGGCTGGCATCGTTGTCTTTTGACAGACTGACGGTTGGCTCTAAATGGTCCCCAGGAACTATCTCGATTTCAAACCTAATAAGCATGTGACTGACTCTGTGATGAGCGGAGATACCCAGTGTCTGAACAGGGCATGAAATGCCCGTGCAAAGCCTGACAGGTAACTCAGACGCACCAGTAAAACTGCGGAGCATTCAGAGTCCTTTGAAGATCCCTTGCCCTTGGAATCAGTACAGTTTTGGTGAGATGATGGATCTCGAGGATCCCTTTTAGTGCTTGTGAGTTCTCGGAGTCGGAGCGATGGCGGTGCCGGACGCGCTTGGGACCATGCCCAGACAAGCCCTCCACCACCTCTACCCCGGGGCTGGGAGCGCGGCACCCCTTCTTCCCTCGTAAGAGAAACTGGCCCCAGTCAGCAAGGTTTAACTGAGAGAAAAGCAATAACACTGAATAATGCAATTGGTTTGGCACAGAGTTCGGGTTGTTACGATGCTGGAGGTTCGAGGCGCGGTGACGGATCTAAGGAGAACCCAAATTCCGAACCAGTAGTTCCTTTCCCCGTTACAGACCCCGTCGCACTGACGGCTTCTCCCTAAAGCGATAATCCGAGAGACTCCACCGCAAAGTCACGGACAGCGGCGTGCGGCCTCTTCCCGCCAACCTCGGGCGGGCGTCCAAGCATCTGGCGAGGCCTCGGGGGACTGCCTGGCCCCCGTGCTTGGGTTGCAACAGGAGCTACATTTTGGAGATGGCTTCTAAGGCTGACCTGCTGCGACCTGTGATGTGGTAGATGAATTTGGGAGGGGCATAGCCTCAGCCCAGGGGGCTCAGGAGAATCAGCAGCTGCGAGTGAGTTTCCTCCGTGGGGACGGGGTTGGCGTTGCGAGGGCGCCTGGGGGCTCCTGCCCGGGAGCTGCAGGGACCGCAGTCTGGGCCACCGCGGCCTGATCCACCCATGTCGGGGTCCAGCCGCACCCCCTGTTTCCAGAGGAGCTTCCAGGCCAGGACTCCTGTCTCCCCTAGAGCACTATTTCCACTTAACATCGGCAGGAGCCGGGGTGGGTGATGGGTCTTCACAATCGGAGAGTGACTGTGGGTTCTCCTTACTGGCATGGGTAGTTGTTAAGGTGGGACCCTGGGCGCTGTGTCCTCGTGGGATACTGGGAGCACCGTCAGAGGAGTCTTCTTGGCACGGGGAGGATGGGGAGGAGGCGGGGAGGGCTGCGTGCACGAGACCCGGACTCCCACTTGTCCCACAGCTGCTGGCGGAGCTCCCTGCTCCGGGGCGACTGTCTTGGCTGCTGTCCTTCCGTGCCCTCAGACCCTCCTCTTGGTTCCTGACATGAACTACAGGAAGACCACTGCTTAAAATTTTAATTGATTGAGAATAATTGGGGGTGGGGAGCTGAGTTCTATCAGAAAACCCATTAAGTACATAAAAGATTAATTTTCGTTATGCCTGCTGGTTAGTAAATATTGTCTTTTATATCAGCCTGAGCAATAAGATGAGTAATGGGAACGATTTAACTTATTTTGGTTTAATTTTAAAACTTTAATTATGGCAATACTTTGCATTTTTATTAGCCTTGTAAAGGGGTCGAAGAGAATAATATTTGGTGGTTGATGTATTGAAACGGTTTCTACCGGGTATGGGTGCAACGTCCTGGGAGCAGGGGTGCGGGTGGGAGGAGAGGGGGTCCCACAGGAGGGGGAGCTGCCCAGCGTGCCGGCCTCGTGCGGGGAGGGGCACCGATGGCCCTAGTGCCCCGAGGAAGGAGGTGAGATTGCTCAGTCCGTTCCCGGCTTCCTTCCCTCCCCCCCGCACCCCGAGTCTGATGTGTTCTTCGGTTTGGCGATCCTCAGGTTTTAAAAGTGTATCCATAGGAAGAATCACGCGTATTTAGGATGTCTGCCATGATGGTTGGACACATATGCGCGGTGAAGGGATTACGACGCCGAGGTAGTTAACACATCACCGCTCACGCGGTTCCCGTCTCGTGTGAGTGGCGAGTCTCCTGTCCCCGCAGTTGCTAGCGTGCGGGCCATATCGTGAGCTGTTGCCTTCGCGGCCTGCCTCAGCTCGCCAGCCCTGTCCGCCCTACGTAATTGCCTCTTTGTACCCTTGGGACACTTTGCCCACCTCCGTACTCCTGTCACCACCGCGCTACCCTCTGCTGCTATGAATTTGACTGTTTAGGTTTCCGTGTAAGCGAGATCAGGCTGGGTTCTTTTTCCCTTTCTGTGTCTGGCTTGTCTCACTCGCCTGATGTCCTCCACGTTCATCCAGGTTGGTCTCGAGCGGCAGGATCTCCTTGCTTCTCGAGGCTGAGTAATGTTCCCGGTGCAGACCCACCGGCCCTCTTTGCCTGCTCGTCTGTCGAGGGGCACGTGGCCTGCGTCCCTGCTGTGGTTCTTGTGGACGACATTGCAGTCGGCGTCGAGTGCGGCCGCCTCTTCCAGGCATTCGTTTTGAGGAACTCAAATACACCCCAGAGGGGGATTTCTGGATCCTACGGGGACTTCTGTTCTTGTTTTCTTGAGGAATCCTGTGCTGTTTTCCATGTGTTGCTTGGTTAAGCGCCGGCTGTGGTTGGGCGTGGGCAGCCTTCGTGCTCCTGGGCTCAGGGCATCACGTGGGCGGTGGCCTGCTGCCAGCTCCGGCGCCTGACCGTGCGGGGAATGCGTTCCTGACCCGGGGCAGACAGGAATCTGGGATGTCTGTCCCCTGATGAGCAAATGCGGAGGTGGTCTGGGGCAGGCGCAGGGAGCCACCGAGGCCCCCCAGGCTCTCGCGACTGGTTCTGCTGCTGGTTACCGCTCTTTGGTTCCATCACCATCTTGAAATCTCGTTCTAAAAATTCTCCATTTAAGTGAAGACACTTCGCCTGGGAAGGCCTGGGAGAAGTAGTAGATGGTGTTAATCGTGTCCAGCGTCTCTCTTCCTGATGCTGAATTTAGAGCACAGCCTCGTGCGGGTCCATCTCCTCTAACACAAGCTTGCCATGTGTGCCCGTCATGCTTCTTTTCTGTGCTCTCATTGTACTTTGGTAATAATCACAATTACGCTCATAAGCATGAGAACAAATCCACGTGGACTTCACCTGCTGTGGCAAAGGGAGTGGGGTTTGGCCCTGGAGTGGCCTTGACCTTTGTCGTGGCTGTGGTGCTTACCAGCTGTGTGGCCCAGAGAGACACTGATCCACTTTGACCCTAAGAATCGTTGTCTGCGGAGTGCGTCAGCACAGGCTCAGGGAGGGTGCGTGATGGTCAGCCGCGGCTGGTCCAGGGCCCCTCGCCAGTGTGCTCACAGAGAGCGCTCTGGAAGGTAGTAGTGAGAGGCTGCGTGTCAACATCTCAGACTGAACCTCCCTACCCACAGTGAGATCCCTGACGCCTGTCTGGTTTCTTGACTTCCCATAGAGCTGAGTAGGGGGAAAGCATGGCATCAGGCCAGACCAGTTGTAGAAGAATGTCACAGACTCACCCAGTGCTCTGGCCTTGTTTCATGTTTGCAGAGTGGGAAGCCAGGCCGGGGCAGCGACTCACCCCAGCTGACCCTGTGACTGGGAAGACGCCCCAAGTCTCTGACTCTGGGTCTGCCCTGTTCCCACGTGGCTCCCCAGTCTGTGGGAAAACACTTTCTGGGCCTTTTTTCCTTCCCACCTTTGTCCCAAATGCCGGATTGTCACAGACCTTTGGATGCATTGTCCCCTCATGGTCCTTGTGAGGACTGACCCAGTGCTGAGGAAGGGAAGAGTCCCGGGCGCTCACTGCAGGTCTTTCTCCCACTTCAAGAACAACTAAACCTGCTGCATACAATCAGACATTGGTCTTGTAGAAATGGTGACCAGAGGGGTGCCTCTGCCAACCCCAGCAGACACATCTGAACCTCCCCCGCGGCTCCCTCTGCCTCCCGGAAACTCTCAGGCTCTTTCTGCATCCCAGTGCCAGATCCTGGGGGGGCGTCAGACTGGCCTTGCTGCAGTCGAGCATCCCATGTCCAGTCGGCTTGTCTTGGAGAACTGGCACCTGAACCCATGGGGCGGGCGGCGCGCCATCCTGAGCGGATGGATAGACTCACGGTTACCAAGCGCCCAGCCGGCCGCCCGCACCTGCAGTGTTAGAGCGCAGGTTGGTCTCTTAAGTATTTGTTCATAAGCTCCAGGTGGGCGGGGCCCTCACGTACGGTGTGTGGATTGGGGACATTCATCTTAACTCGGTCACCTCTGCAAAGACCCTATTTTCAGATTAGGTCACATTATGAGCTAATGGGGGTTAGAATTTCAACACAATCTTTTCTGGGGACACAATTCAACCCACAAAAAGGGGCTGGGCACCTGCCCCTGGAAAGCCAGGCCTGTGGCCTGCATGGCCACCCTCTCTGGGTAGAGGAGACTGTGGGCAGTAGAGTCACAAACCTCCCCCAGGTGAGTCCGGGGGCTAGACCTCCCTGTGCCTCACCCCTGCAGCCCGGCCCGAGGAAGGCAGGGTCCCAGAGGGCGCCAGCATGAGCCTCACTTCCTCCTTCCTTCCATCCGAAGGGGCACATCCCCCACGACCCCCGTCGGTGGGCCCCCAGCCTGGCCTGTGGCATGAGGGCAGCTTGCAGAGCAGGGAGACGGGAGCTTTGGACTCATCCTGGCGTTTCGACCAGCACGTGCTGGGAAGTGGTGGAAGCCACTGGAAGGCCAGCTCCAGGAGCGCCCACTGCCGACCTGTCTCGTCCAGAGCTGGGCCCAGAGCTGAGGAATCAGGTGCTTAGCAGAGACTGGTGGAGGAGCATGTCTGCGAGGCCACTGGAAGCAGGGAAGGGATGGTCAGGCTGCAGGGCCGAGGGGCCCGGAGAGCGTCTGCTGCTTCTGAGGGGGGCAGACGGGGCCCTACCCAGCCCCCTTCACAGAGCCAGGCCCCTGGGGTGGGAGTGGGGTTCGTGTCAGAGGGAGAGAGGCATTTGAAGGAGTCTGGTGGTGATACAGTTTGATAGGGGAGCATGCTGGGAAAGTTCCAGAACTTGTCCCGGAGGCCTTGCTGAATGAGCAGTGAGCTGAAGGCACCATAGTGATAGGAGGGGCAGGAGACGGTTCATGTCAGTGGTCTGCCATGTTCGGACTCTCCCCTGCACCCCCACACTCGGGACTCTCCCCCAAATCCTGCCGAGTCCCTGTAGATGAGGGTCACGGGGCTGCTTTGCCAAGCCTCACAAACCCCCGGACGTCGAAGTCTAAGATCCTGCAGTTGGCAGTCAGGACTCTCTCAGAAAGCTCTAGGAGCTTCTGCCCCCTCTAGCTACTTTCTGGAAGCTTCTGCAGCCCTCCCGTCTGGGCCCCTGGTGTCACACGGCCTTTTCTTCTGTGTGTGTCTGTTCTTTGCTTGTTACAAGGACACTCACTGTAGGACACCTGCAAAGAGCTTATTTCCAGATGAGACCGCATTCCGACGTTCTGTGTGGACATGAACTTTGGGGGAAGACACCATGTAACCCAGTACAGAGGGAAATATTCCAGAACTTGTGACAGAGACTCTGACTTCCTACTCCATTCCAGCGTCCTGGGCCAGATTGCTCCCACTTCCTCCTCAGCCAGCCCTTAGAGTTGGTGTCCTGCTCTCCAGAGCCTTACCTGTCTCAGGTATGAAAGCACAGTGCCAGTTGGGCCGACAGGTGAACAGTGCTCGGCAGTGCCCAGTGCCCTTTTCCCCAACACAGAATGGCCCTCTGAGAGGACCCTGAACCTGAAGGCCTTTGGTGGAGGAACCACCACCCAAACCCTTGCCCCCCACTCTTGGGTCTCTGATTTCCCACCATGGTACCTCCCTTGGCCCCAGGTCTTTCCAGAACTGTGTTCTGAGCCTGGACTTGGATCCAGACAGATGAGACAGAGACTGTCCCAGAATGCGACCACAACTATGACTGCTCCCTCCATCTTACCGGAATCGGGGCGTACCAGGTGCTGCTTGGGGAAACAGTGGACTGCCAGCTTTTCATGGTCATGCCATGAACTGCAGGAGGGTTTGCCCTGAGTCCTGTGCACCTAGGGCGCCCTGTTCCTGGTCCTCCTGGTCTCTCCTTTCTGAGAGAAGGCAGGCACCTTGTGCTCACATGCACATTTTTTTCCCCTGCTGGAAACTTTTCCTCCATTAAAAAAACTAAAAACCGAAACCTTAGCAAGCATTCACCATGTCAGTTTTGTATTTTGAATTTGACTAGAAAATAGATTCAGCTATGTTGTCGTATTTCTGGGTGTGAAGTTTTCATGATACTACCTTACATATTGCCAGCTTTCACTAAAACAATCTGGTATGTGTCGGTTGCTTCTCTTGCTATCTGGGATAAGGAGCGCCTCCACTGTTGGGGGGTGTGGAGGACATGGCGTCAGGCGCCACCACCAGCCTTTGGTCTGAGTCTGGGGACTGTTGGGGTTCCATAGCTCATCCTCTAGGACTCACTGGTTGAGGGCACAGGACGGAAGGTGCAGACTGAGGGGGAGACAGTGCGTTCAAAAGGCTTCAGGGAGGCAGGGGAAGGGGCTCAGCTTGGAGACGAATGAAACCACACCTGGCAATTGGGATTTTATAGTTTTTGTCTTGTGGAAAACCTTAAAAAAAGTTTTTTTAAAAATTTGTATCCCTGGTTTAGGAATGATGGTGTATAGACTTCTAGAAAGGTATGAAGGTATGAAGGAAGGTATGTAGTGAAGAGGCTGCATATTAGGAAGTGAGAAAAAGGCGCTGACTCAGTTGCCCATTACTGAGGATACTTGGTGGACATTTGCGCAGGTCCGCACGGAAGGAAGAGGACGCGTGTTCAGCCCAGTGGCTGGTGCCCGGAGTTCGCTGTAAGTTAAGACGACATTATACTGCGTATGCTGTCTTTGAGAATGTGTATGAAATTTAATTTTGCATGAAGATAAAAGAAATGCAAGTAAACTTGAAGAGACTGCTGACTTAAGGTTTTTCTAACTAAAAGAGATACTGGTGACATAGTCATGCCTCCAAGGTTATGAGATTGTCGTGTGGGAAGGTCAGGTTGGAATGGAGTTGCGGTGTCTAACCTTCATGTTTTCATTTCCAGTTATTGGTTGCTTCTGTGTTAGGAGAGATATGGACATACGCCTTCTCTCCCCTTCAAGCTTTTCAGCTGTGATTTTAATACGTCACCCCTGCCAACACATGCGTTTACCTTCTATCTAATTCCCACCCGTGTTTGGTCTTGGTTCTGTGGTCAGTGGGTTTCCCCTTTACCTCCAGCCCTTGTAGTGAATGCTGCTTTGTTTCTAGATTGTTTCTCTTCATTTCCTAGTTGGCTGGATTTGTTGTCAGTGATTTTTTTTTAGACAAACCGAGTTACCATATTCCTGTGGCTCTGGGAGCTTGGGAGTGTCTGTCCCTCTCTGTACGCTGCATTCCTCTCTTCTAAGGGTGCCGCGGAGTTCCCCTACTGCCTTTTGGTGTCCAGAATGGGAGCCGTGCCAAGACGTTCCTTCCCTTCGGCTGGCTTCTGTGACCGAACAGCTCAGGCCGTCCTGAGAATTTTCATGTTTGTGAGCATCTGCCTCTTGTCTGTGCAGCCGCAGGAAAGTGTGGCTGGAACCACGGTTCTCCTCCTCAGAACTTGGGGCAAGTGCCCCATTTCTTCTGCAGCGCTGACTTTGGGAGCTGAAATCTTTATTTAACTGGATGGCTCAGGAATCACTTCCTTAAACTTAAATCAGTGCCTCAACCAGGATGTCGTTTTGTGATTGTTCTGTGTAATTTTATCCTGAAACATGGTGGGAGATTTGAGCTGCAGATTCACAAACGGATTCTATGAAATCTTTTCTATCTTTGACTCCTTGGGCTCCGCGTGTCGGTTGGGCTCTCTGTTTTGGGGGAGCCGGGTTCCCCTGTGTGTGATTACTGCTGCCCCGACCTGCGTCTCGTCCTTCTGTCCGTCTGACCCTCCCTGCTTCCCTGGCGCTCGCAGCCTCGCTCCCACGCCGCCCCGTGGGGTTCGCGCCGCTTCTCTCCTGATGTTCGGACTCACCCGGTGTTTCTCTAGGGATCGTGTTCTGGCCGTTTTCTTCTCCGGAGTCCGCGGTTTCCGTTCTCATGTCATCTGGTTTCATAGTCTTGCCGTTGAGTGACTGTTCTGTTGAATTTCTGCTTCTGTGATGGCCTTCTCAGGCATGAAGCCCACACGGGACGTTTCCTTCTGTTCCTCGGGGGACGCGTTCTGTGGTCTAGGCTGCTGATCTGTCCTCCACAAGCTCCTCCGCCCTGCGCCCTCTCTCCCCTGCTGCCCCTCCCCCTTCACCTCCAGGCTCCTCCTTTGGCTGGGCTGCGTCCCAGAGACCCTCTGAACAGGGGCCTTTGCGCTCGGGCTGCGCTTGCCCTGCAAGGCTGATACCAGCCATGCCCCGGACCAAGCAAGTCAGAACCCGGCTGGGACCCAGGCTTCTGTATGTCTGAATCTCTGCAGCTGATTCTGGCGGGCAGCTAAGGCTGAGAAGGATGGCTCCCGTGTCTCAGGTTACCAAGGATAAAAAGAAAAGACCCAGTCACAGGAGCGTAACCTGCTTCAGGAAGGGACTAACCGTGTAAGGACCGCGGCCTTGTCTATAGGGGCACGTGAGCGCCCGGCGTTCGGAGGTGAGGATGTGGCCTGGGGGTCTGCTCCCTCTCAGTGTCCCTGATCAGCCCCGCGCGGCCTGCTTGCGTCTTCGTGAGGGCGGTTCCACTGGAGGCAGGAGGCCCTCGCGTGTGCAATGGGTGTTGTACCGGGTGACAGTGGGTGACAGCAGGATTCAGTGCGCCCTGTGTTGACGGAATATTTAACGTGGCTGCGGAGTTGTGCAAGTGCCAGGCACCTGCTGGCCCCAGAATGACAGCGACTGCGGCTGGGGTGTGGGAGGCGCAGCCGGGAGCCGGGCAGACCATGTGCCGGAGCACAGTCTAAGGTGAATGAGTCCGGGACAGCAAACAGCCCCTTGCTCGTGCTGGAGAACGCCCACGCGATAGCTGGAAACACCCAATCACGATTCATTTACTTTAATCCGGGAGCGCCGAGCCTCCCTGCCCCTCCGCTCGCCCCGGGTCCCAGCCACTCTGCGGTGCTTTTCCGAACTGTCCGCCAGAGCAAACCGTCATGAAAAGCTTGAGCTTAGAGGAGGGAGAGCAGGAGAGGACGGCCCAGCCGGCTGAGGTCCGACGTCATCTGTGCGGAATTTGCCGTGTCTGCCTCCTTGTTCCCTGCTCTGCGTGGCTTGTGCGAATGGGGCACGGGGACGTGAGGCTGTGGGATGCGGGACACGGGACATAGGGTGTGGGATGCGGGACACGGGACATAGGGTGTGGGACAGAGGGTCATGGGACAGGGTGTGGGAGGGGGGTGTGGTATGGGGGCGTGGGACGGGGGTTGTGGGAAGGGGACATGGGACATGTGTGGGACATGGGGGCTTGGGGCAGGGTATGGGACAGGGGAGTGTGTGACATAGGGTGTAGGACGGGGCTGTGGGAGACGAGGTTCTAATCCCACTTTTCCTCTGTTTCTGGTGGTGCCGTATTCTCCCCAGCTCAGGTCCTGATCCGTAAAGGAAGCCAGTCCATCATGGAAGCTGCTCTGCCACCGGTGCTCGGGGACTGGGGACAGGTGTGTGGCCCCGACCTGGAGAGTCCTGTGCTGCTGTGCTCCAGGTCTCTGTGGACCTTTTCCCGCCCTGTGGGCCTCGGTGCCGTGGTGGCTGCCCTGCGCGGGCAGAGCGGCAGCAGACCTGTGAGCGCGGGACGCGACGTGGGGAGGGTGGGCTCCGGGCCACGCGTGGGGGGTCCGTGGGGAAGGCCCGCGCCCTCCCACAGCCTCTCCGCGGGGTTCGGGAAGCGGGCGGGGAGTCAGATGCTCTGTGCACAGAGGACCGCACGGCGAGAACGCATGCGTGGTGCGCGGCGTCCCTGCCTTGAACTCGGAGAAACCGAGTCCCGCCCTGCAGTTAAAGGCAGAGTTAAAAAAAAAAAATTTTTTTTTTTGAGACCAGAGACGTTCAGACTGAATGGAAGGGGCTTCTCAGACCTGTCCTGGCTAGACTCACACAAGTGATGTCTCCGGAATGTCCCTCTGGTTTTCGGTGTGACGTTTTGGAGTTCAGATACCAGTGACTCTGTGTCCTAGGCTCCTGTGACGCCAGGTGGCAGGAGCGTCCTCGAGGCCCGTGCAGCTGCCTTGTCAGGTTCACGGGGCTTGGAGGGCAGGAAGCAGAGCCTGGGAACAGCCCGTGAGCCTCTGTGTGCCCGTGACCTGACCTGGGCTCCTTCTCGGGCCTGCTTTGCTGTCCAGACTCCGTGTCCAAGACAGCCAGGGCTCCTCTTAGTTGCTCTCCACTGCGGATTCAGTGCTCACGGGCCGCCGGGTGCTGTCGGGTGCTGGGGTCTCACTTCCGCTGTCCCCCCAGCGGGCGGGGGCCGGGGGTGCCGGGGGGTGGCGGGACACCGGCGACGGGCCACGGGGACCGTTAGACTGCTTGCTTTCTTTCACGCGTGTTTGACCATTTCTACGAGAAGCAGGGTTGAGATGTATTACCATATAGATGGAGACATAAATGCTGGCCTGGAGATAACCAGCAAGTACATTTTCCAGTTTGAATCAAACCTTGGGCCACTTCCCTCTCTGGCGTGCGGTGGGGGGCTTGGGGCCGGCTTCTGGGCTCCGCTGGAGGTCGCAGGGTCAGTGTTCACCTGGGGCGCTGTCTGGCCGTGGGAAGCAGCGTTTCCTCCCGGGGGAGGCTGTGGTCATCCAGAGCCAGGCGGTCTCAGCAGTCAGGCTGCGAGCGGGCCCTCGGACTGCTCCGCTGTGTGTGTGCACGAGTGTGCGTGCTTGTACGAGCACACACAAGTCTGACTTTGCAAGTACGTGTGTGCCGTGTGCACTCATGACAGTGTGTGTTCACGCACACGTGCTTCGTGTGCACGTGTGTTCCCGTGTGTTCACACGTGCACACAGTTAGGTAAGCCCTGCGTGCGTGCTGCAGGCTTCTCACGTATGCCCGTCTATACTTGTGCACGTGCACGTCTGTGCGTGTGTCTGCATGGTTTGTGCACACATATTTGTGCACCTGTGTGCACGTATTGGTGTGCGTGTTTGTGTGTGTGAATTTGTGTATTTGAGTGCATAGGTGTGTGCGAGTGGGACGATAACTTTCTCTTTGCTGCTTAGCGAAGCGCTAGCCCGATATGTGGTATGCGACGGTTCTCCATAAATATAAGAAATACAGGAATAGTAGCGGAGGAAGGTGCTTTTCTGAAAAATAGCGGCCGAGCATTTAAGCGTTGTGGATGACGGTTTATGATTATCATCGTCCCTTTACGTTTCATTCCCTTTGTTCCATTACCGTGAAGTGAGTAAGCCCAAGACCCTGACTCTGACATTACCACGGCCTGGGGGGGGGGTTCGGGACAGTTAATGTTTCCTGAGCACCTGCTGTGGCTCTGGGAGGAAACCAGCGGCGCGGTATCTACCGTGCTGCAGAAGGGCACACGGAAGCAGTGCGGAGGCCGCGGGTGTGAGCTCTCTGGGGCCTCCTTCCCACGCAGCCCCGTGGGGACCTGCCGCGGCAAATGCGCAGCTTCTCCCAGCAGGACCAGCGAGAAAGCAAGTTTGCCAGGAGCGTGAATGAGGTGACACGGGATCATGGGCAGGTGGCTGGAGGGGGGGGCGGCGAGCATCCCACGGCAGGGACAGAGCTGGACGGGCTTTGGTCCTGGAGCAGCCCCTGGCAGGTGGAGAGGCTCCTACTCTGCCTTTGCTCCTGGTGCTGCTGTGTCCCTTAGTGGCCTTTCCTGGGGGAGAGCCACTTGGGTCCCCCAGCACGGTTGTCTGGGGAACGCCGTTAAGCTGCAGCGTTGTGTCTAAAGACCTTCCAGTGACGGGCACCAGGGGAGACTTTTCCTTCGTCTCAGGACTCAGCGTCCACATCATCCGTCCGCTGTCAGGAGTCCTGTGGGCCCGGGGTGGGAATGTACTTTCTTGCTGCTGCCTGCTAGAGGGGGCAGTGCGTGTGGGGGCGCGGTAAGGCGGGGTGGGGGCAGGCACGTGCCTTCCTCACTCCGCAGGATCTGAGCAGAGCTGGGATGCCCTGGGCGAGAGGGCTGGCCCCCAGGATTGCTCAGGGAACCCTGTCCCAGCTCCGAAGCGTGGTCCCTCGGGAAGGCCCCACCCAGGACGGTGCAGGCAGCCCTGTTCTGACCGGAAAATGCTGGAAATGCCTGCAGGAGGCCTTCATCTTTCCCTCGACACGGTGCACGTGATAGCTGTAGGGCTGTCTGCTCTGCTGTAAATAATTTGCTGCCGTTCTGAGCTTGAAAGTTTCACGACTGCGGTTCTTCGTGCCCCAACATCAACGGTTTCCAGGACGTGCTTGGTGGTGGCTCTGAGAGCTGCTTCCCGGCACGCTGGCCGCCCAGGTCAGGGACAGCGGCCACCCCTCCCTGGTGCTCGGAGCAGAGGGCAGGACCACGGGGCCTGGTTGCGGACCTTGTAGGCATGGACCTGCCTGGCAGCCCTGGCCTCGGCCATGCTCACCACCTGCCCTCGGCCATGCTCACCACCTGCCCTCGGCCATGCTCACCACCTGCCCTCTTGGGCTGGGGCCTGTCCCGTGAGGCCGACTGCTTTCGGCTGAGCCTGTTGACGGGCACTGGGCCCCCTCCCCACGCGTAATTCCTGATCAGAGGAGGATCCAGGTGCCGCAGAGACTCTTCTGCAGATTCATTTGGGAATAACTTTCTGAATCAGGGCTTCACGAGTCCTCAGATGGAGGAGGGATTTGAAAGGTCCATTTGCAACTTCCAGCCCCCGCCCCACAGGAACGGAGACGCCCACGCAGGGAAGCTTCCTCCAGGACCTTCCCTGGAGCTTCCTTAGATCCGGGGACAGGAAGGAAAACAATCGCGTTGTGTCGCACACGGCTTTTGTGTTCCTGGTGCTGTCCTGTAGAAGTAGAGTGCGTCACGCACACCGCACGCCGTCCAGCAGTGCTGGGCTGTCAGCGTTTACAGCGGGTGGGGACGGCTCGCTGGCTGTTGGAACTGTATGAGAGATCCCACAGGGCAGGACAGTGTGCTGAAAATGCGGGAAATTTAGCTTTCCTTAAACACATTAAATTGTTCCAGTTTGTTTGCGACAGCGGTTCACTCGGACTGTAAGGTGATTGTCTCTTTGCTTTCGCAGAGCTCCCGCGGATCTCGCCCTGTGCGGCGCAGACACGCGACGTGGTGAGTGTGGAAAACCCATTCGGAGTGTCTGCTCTTCCTGGGGCAGCAGGATAAAGTTTTCTAGAACGCCCGGGAAGCCTGTCCACTTCAAAAGGCTGGGAGGCCGGTACTTGCCAGCTGTGCGGTGGATGCGGGGTCTAGGTTGCAGAGCCAGAGGCTCCCTTCCTCCCAGCGGCTTGGTCATGCTGGGAAGGTGGTGGCTTGAGTGGCCGGCTCCTCCCAGGGCTGTTGGCCCCGCAGAGCTGTGGTGGGTGCGTGCAGAGGTGTGGAGGGCACGGAGGGAAGTCTCAGTGAGAATTCTCAGGGGACAGGTGTCGGGCGTGTGCCTGGGACCGGGGTTCTCCCAGTAGAAGCTTTCCGACTGTCCCCGGGATCCAGCATAGGCCTGGGCTCCGTTCGGGCGGTGACGAGGGAGCAGACCCAGCAGGAGGATGAGGAGAGTCGCTGCCTTTGGAGTCCCAGGCGGGGTCCGTCCAGAGCCGGACAGAGGCTTGGGTCCGCGGAGCGCTGGGCACCTGCCGTGTCTCCTGCAGCCCTGCTAGACAGCCCGGGCCGTCCCCACGCCAGGGCCTTGGTCTCAATTTCTCTTGAGAACCCAGAGTATTTGTCCACTGTGATGCACATTCTGCTCCGTCAGCCGCGTAGCCATTTTGCTTGCACGGCTGGAGTTGAGCCGGATGCCGTTTCTAGCCACGGGAGAGGAAGCAGTACCTTCTCTGTGCCAGACTGAGTTCCTGGAAGGTCACGCACGAATGAGGGGGGCTTCTAGCTCGGGGGAAGGACTCGTGTCAAAGAGAGACAAGCCACAGGTGGTTAGACCGTGGAGAGTGGTGCAGTGATTTCCGTGTGTGTCCAGAGCCCAGGAACTGGCCCCACACATTCAGGGTGACCCTTTCTTGGAGGCTGATGACTACGTGTGTCCCATGGGTCAGGGGACTCCCACAGAGGACTTGCTAGGAGTGCAAGGACCCGGGAGGTGGCAGCAGCCTTGGGGTCAGATCGGGAAGACGCTGAGTCTGGTCAAGACTCAGAGTCCAGCAGGGGACGGTTTAGTCTGGGACCTCGGTGTCGCAGGTTCACAGGCACCAATGCCACTCGGGCTCCAGGCGTGCCTGCCTCTCCCGTCACCGTGGCTCTCTGAGGCCCGGCGCCCACAGCGTTGCTGGAAGTTGCTGTGTGCGGTATTTCAGGGTCCGGGCCACAGAGTGCGGGTTAAACCTGGGGGTGCTCAGTTCAAAACTGGGTTCTGCCCCTTGAGCAGCTACCCTGGTTTCCGCCACTGTAGGATGAGAACGTCCGTGATAGCTGCCTCGTGGCTTTTTCCTGAGCATTAATGGAGGTGAATCACACTTAAAGCACGTCCAGCCACATAGTGAGGGCCCTTAGTGGACGAAAGACCTTCTCTGTCACAGGTATTATCTCTGTGGGCATAATTTCCATATTTGTAAGCCATTGTATGGCTCTTCTGCGACTCTTTTCTGTAAGGAGGTTGAAATCAGAATACGCACAGCGTGTGAACACCGAAGGCTCATTGGTGGCCGCAGGACGCCGTGGTGGGCATTGGGCAATCGTGCTTTGAGACCGTCCGGGAGGGCTGGTCAGACATGGTCATCCATCACTGTCAGCTCCTCACGGCTCCCATGCCTGGTTCTGGACAAGTCGCAGTAACCGGTAGGACCCCAGCTACAAGCTCGCTCAGATTCCATCATGGGAGCTGCCCACGGGGCCGGGCGCATCTGGTCTCCTCGGAAGTGGACATGTGACACCACGTCTCTCTGGGAAGTGTGTTCGTTCAGTACACGAAGTCATGGCCACCAGGAGCTTGTCCCCATGAAATGGAGCACACCATCCGACCTCTAAACCGGCAGTGACTTTGGGCCCAAGAAGACAGGCCGCCAGCATTGAGGCAGAGAGTGACTTTGACTGCTGGCCTGCCCGTTCCCGAGACCAGGCCTCCCGGTGGGGTCCTTACCATGGGACTCACAGGAAGGATAGTTGCTTTGTGGGTCAGACAGTGCTCAGGCCAACAGGTTTGAGGTCCAGGACTGGCCTCTGGCCTCTGCTCTCTTATAAGGAGTGTCTAGACAAGGAAGCCCCTTGACAACTCTGTGTGTGTATGTGTGTGTGTGTGTGTAAATCACAGACTTTCTGGTCAAAATCAATGACAAAGGACATAATAGAATCTTGTATTATAATTCCGTCCCTCAGGCCCCCAGACCTCAGAGCTGAGTGTCATCACTTTCAGACCGGAAGCTGTGCTGCCCGGGCAGGGGCACGCGGGGTCCCAGCTGACCCCTGGGCTCCTCTGCTCTCCTCCCAAGGGAGCGCCCCCAAACCCGCTGGCCACTGCAAGGTTTACTTACCAGCCCAGCACAGCAGTTTGCTGACTCTTTACGACCTGCCATCCAGCCCGAGATGTGGCTGCCCGGCCACACATGCTGCGTGGCCCAGTTGTGGCTGGAGCTCGTGGCGGGATCAGTCTTTCCGGGGCGCAGGTGTCGGGAGCAGAGCAGACGGGGGGGCCCGGGAAGCTCCCGCCCTGACTGCAGAGACTCTGCGTTCCTGGTTCGCTGGTTGGGTTGGGGGAGGACTTGGAAGGGGTCCCGGGCAGCTGGCCCTGGGGGGGGGCACATCCGGACCCCATTCTCAGAGGCCCCCACCACTTGCCACTTGCGGGCTCTCTGTCAGGGTCTGGCCCTTCGTCTCTTCATGCCCGGGGCGTGGAAGTCCTGGTGCCTGGTTGTGGAGTGTGCCGCCCGGTTTGCTCTGGGAGTGCGGGGGTCCTGCTGCTGCGGGTCCTGGAGGAAGGCACATGGGGCGGTCTGAGGGGACTTCAGCAGCAGGTTAAGGTAATGTGGGCAGAATACGGCGAGACCCGAGGGCTCTGGCATGTTCTGGAGCTGGGCTGTGAGGCTGGTCTGAAGAGACCAGGCAGGCAGAACTCACGGAGGCAGGAAGGCGGGGTGGGGAGGGAGAGACGGGGGGGGGGGGGGAGGGGGGGAGCAAGAACTCAGAGGAGAGGAGCCCCACACAGGAGAGCATTAGCCAGAGGGACCCTGCAGGGAGAGAGCAAGACAGGGAGAGAGGCTAAACACGCAGCCACTTCCCGCCCCCGTCTTCAGGTGGGGATTCTGCTGAGTGGCCGAGCCCACTGGGAGCCGGGGCAGGAACCAGCTACATGGAGCCTGCAGAGAAGGGACGGGGCGAGTCTGGGGGAACTGAAGGCCCCTGTGCCCAGCACTGTGGCGGTGGTGTGCCTGGTGTCCTGAGCTCCCACTGCTTTCTCTGGCTGCAGGTCAGCCAGCCGTGGGCTCGCGGTGTCCTCGGGAAGCAGTGTGAGGCCTCAGGCTCTCTGGCTCTTCTGAAGGACGGTGCTGGGTTGCCCACGCCGGGAGACTCAGGTGCGAGAAGCTGGGAAGTGTTGAGCGTCGGGACCCTGCGCACGGCTTGTGGGAGTCTGCTGGACACCGGTGGGCACTGGCTGTGGTGGACACTCCTGATTCACGGGGCATTCACGCCTCGGTCATACCCTGCTGACCGGTCATGGAAATAGCAGGGTCACCCCAGGAAGGTCCAGAAGCTCTGTCTGCAGGTGGCCACAGACTGATGAGATACGAGAGGAAGAGGCTGCCACGTGGAGCCGACAAGGTGGGGACCTGGCGCCTTAGCCCCAGAAGCTAAGGGCCTGGGAAGCTTCTGGTAACGGCTGCCATCGCCAGGCTGCGGGGCTGTGTGGGGATCAGAGCCCGAGTCCACAGCTAGGGTCGGGGTGGCCAGTGTCCCGCTGACGAGTGACCACCAGCATCCCGGAAAAGCAGCCAGATCCCGGAGCTGGCAGGGCAGACACACTGGCAGGGCCGGGCACACATTTGGAAACTGAGGACAGTGACCAGGATTGCCTCCCACCAGCCCGGGCTGCCTGCGAGGGGCCCAGTGTGGCCTTCCAGGGCCTCTGGCATCTGATGTACGGGGGTCCCACCAGACCCGGTGTTGCCCTGGCCGGGTGTATTGACATTCATTTGTGCCTCAGGACGTCTGTGCATGGCCGTGCGCCCCTACTCCGGACAGCATGTGGGCCACCAGATGTCCACGGGTCTTGGCCGTGCTTTCGGGGGGTTCCATCGAATGGGGAAGGTCAGAGGCATTTACTCACACATGCAGGGGAGGCCAGAACACGGAGTTTCTGACATGTGTGCTCAGGGCTTATGCAGAGTCGGGGCCGTCGGCGGTCGGCTTGGTGTGGGAGCTGGATTTAAGCTGCTCCTGAAGGACAGGAGGGAGCGAACAGTTTCTTTTCATCTTAAAATAGACACACAGCAGGGTCGGCGAACCTGAATGCCCAGTGTGCTGGTTTCCTCTTGCTGCTGCAACCAATGGCCACAAACTTGGAGAAGCTTCAAACAGCAGAAGTGAAGGTGTGCACCCCTCCGAGGCTCTGGATCGGGGTCCTTCCTGCCTCCTCAGTCCCCGTGGCCCTCGGCGGGGGGCGGGGGTGGCCCAGCCTCTGCCTTGTCTCCCCTCCTCGGCGTCACCTGTCTCTTCCAGGGACACTTGTCATTGCATTCGGGCCTCACCTGGCTCTTCCCGGATGATGTCATCTTGGCACCCTTGGTTTATTTACAAATCTGCCAAGACTCTTTCTCCAAATAAGGTCACATTCCCAGGTACTGGGTGTTAGGACTTGGACACATCTGTTTTTCTTGTGCGGGTTGAGGGGGCCACTATTTAACCTGCTACATCCAGTCAAGAAAATCCCAATAAAACGAAGCACAGACGGGGTCAAGTCAGAATATTCCTGAACCTTAGACGTTCTCCGTGGGGCCTCGCCGCCTGTGTGTTTGCCCAAGAGCATCCTGGTTTTAGTGCTGGAGTTCCCACGTCTCCGCGACACCCCAGTCCCTAGGAAGTGGGGAGTGGTTCCCTTTCCCTCTCTGTGTCTCTCCAGCTCCGCACCTGCCCAACACTGTCCCGAGTCACATCGGCATACCTGGCGGTTCCTTAGAGCTAAGCTGTTCCTCTGTGTCCTGATTCATCTTTCAGGTTTTTCTCTGCTTGGAGTTAGCGATGGGATGGTGCAGGCTGGAGGTGGCTTATTTCTCTGCTCGACGTGACCGGAGGTTCGTTTATGTCCCTGCGTCTGGCTGGTCTGTTTGTACTGCTGGGGATCCCTCCCTGTCCGGGCGGACCCCTCACTGTCGCGGGGGCATCGGGCATGTCAGCTCTTGTGAGCCGGGCTGCTGCTGCTCGCTCTGGGGTTCTCGTGCTTCTCCTCCCGTGCATGGGGCAGCGGGTTCTCAAGGATGGGCGCAGAGGGCACATTTTTCGGGGGGGGGCGGCTTTGATCAGCTCACGACACAGAGCTCATTTTCTGGGTTAGGGGGGCGGCGCACGGCACACATAAGACTCACTAGGTGATGCCAGGCTTTCTGCAATGCGGATGCCGCTGTCTGCACTCTGCCCCGCGGGGATGGGACTCGGTGGGCGCGCCTCCTCCTCTCCCCCGGGTCCTCCAACATGTCCAGTCCCTTCCCCAAAGACAGGAGGTGTGTAGGGTCCTACTACGTTTTGATGTCTGGGCAAGGAGATCCTCCTGCTACCGCGCTACCCTTTCCCAGGAGTCTTGTCACTTATCCTTTCAGAGAGAACTTGGAACAGTCTTCAGGCTCTGTATGGAAAATGAGCATGTTGGGGTTTACGCTCGGCTTGCAAGGAATTTGTAGGTACGTTTGAGGAGAGAACCTCAGGACCTTGAGGTCTCTAAGAGCCTGGCTTCTGGCTCCTTCCATGGATCTTCTCTACTATTTCGCTATAAAGTTTCTAACTTTCTGCCTCAGAGGCTTGTGACAATTTTGTTCCGTTTCCACTTGCTACTTTGTATTTTGTTGCTCTTATCCTTGACCTTGTGGGTCCTCAGACAGGTCTGGTTCTTTCATACGTGACCTTGGAGACGTGGAGCACGAGTCTCGTCCCCCACAGAGGGACTGGGCTCTTCATTTGCTTTGATGACTGGGTTAAAGCCGGAAGGGGGTGCACGGTTCTGGGGGCTGTGCTGTGTTGTCACTGCGGGGAGGGGACAAGCCCCAGGTTCCCCAGTACCCGTGCACCGACGCACCCTAGCAGGGGTGTGGGCGTGGAGCTCCTCTGGGCTCCCTGTGCGGTCCCCGGGGGAGCGGGTGGCCTTGTTCCCGCCGGCTGCTGCTCGGAGTCCTGCCCTGGGTCTGCTCTGACGTCCCCAGCGGGGGGTGGACTCCTGGCTGCCCCCAGGCCTCTGCTGGTTGCGGGGTGGGGGTGGTGGTGGTGGGGCCACAGTGTTTCCCGTAGCTGGAGCAAAGCCATTTAGTCTAGCAGCTTTCCGTTTTGATGGGGGCCTCCTTCGTCGTCCTGTGACTGGAGAGAGCAGCTTCTGCTGGGCTCCCTGTCCTGTCCTGCTGGGGTGCCCCAGGGGCCGGTTTATTCTACTTCGCATCCCAGAGGAAGGGAGCCCAGACTTCTCCCAGGGTCTCCAGGGCCCTGTCAGGCCGCCTGCTCTCCGCCCTCTGGAATCCTCCTCTGTGGGTTTAGGGATAATGGCGGGGTTTAGGGCTAACGGGACTTCGCAGAGGAATGGCTCTCTGTTGCTCTTTTTCGACCCATGAAGATTGAGGACCTTTTAATTTTAATCATCGCACTTTTCATAACAAGAAATTTATTTTTTCAACCCTGCTCTTTGCTTTAGTCTTTTCCTTCTACTTCTTTATCTTTTTTTAAATTTTTAAAGATGTATTTATTTATTCATTTGACAGACAGAGATCACAAGCAGGCAGGGAGGCAGCAGAGAGAGAGGGAAGCAGGCTCCCCGCTGAGCAGAGAGCCCGATGCGGGGCTCGATCCCAGGACCCTGAGATCATGACCTGAGCTGAAACAGAGGCTTCACCCACTGAGCCACCCAGACGTCCCCCTTCTATTTCTTCAAAATATCAATCACGAGAGGCTCTCCCTGGTCTGCTTCGGTTGCCTTAACGTTCCCCACTCGCGGGGATTTGTTTCCTCAGTTGGAAGACGAGCTGCTCCCTTCACGCAACGTTGTGGGTCCTTTGAGAGCGGAGCTGAGGCTGATTTCCTCCAGAGACGCTCTGCATTTACCTCTGCCTTCCATCCCGGGCACCAGCTTAATTCAAATTTCCTGCTTGACATTTGTGGATTAAGACCAGTGTGAATTCTGGGGGCATGTGGGTGGCTCAGTGGGTTAAGCCTCTGCCTTCAGCTCAGGTCATGATCGCAGGGTCCTGGGATCGAGTCCCGCATGGGGCTCTCTGCTCAGCAGGGAGCCTGCTTCCTCCTCTCTCTCTCTCTGCCTGTCTCTCCACCTACTTGTGATCTCTGTCTGTCAAGTAAATAAGTAAATTCTTTAAAAATAAACAGAAGAACAGTGTGAATTCCGACAGCAGCCCTGCACGGGGACAGGTTTGTGGCGTTCCGGGCAGTCCCCCCACCCCCCGGCCCAGCGTGGGGGCGGAGAGAGTGCACGCCCTCTGCAGTCCCACCTCTGCGTGGGGAGACCCCTTACGTGCCCTACCTGGGGCCCTCTGTGGGGTTCGTGTTCTAACATCACCGCGAGCGGCTTTAATTGCTTTCCCTGCAGTGTCTGCCCTGCCCCTCCCCCATGAGGCTCTCCGCAGGGCTGCCTAGCGGGGCTGTGCGGGGCCGGAGAGGGAGGCCCACACCGACCAGGTGGGGCCGTCTGGGGCAGAGAGGGGGACCTCCTCGGGGTTGTTCTGAGAGCCTTGGACGCTAGCTGGGGTCTGGAGCCTTCTCGCGGGAGATGGTATCTGTAGACATTAGGGGATACCCGGGTGTGGGTCGGGCAGAGGACGGGAAAGCAGACGCTGGGGAGGGACAGGAGTGGGGACGGAGCGGGTAGGAGGCGGCGCAGACTCAGGAGCCACGGGCTTAGCACACAGGGGTGTGTGGGGGGGAAGTTGCTGGTACAGTCGGGGCGGCCCTGGGAGTCTGACAGGCATGGGGAGAGCGGGGGTCCCCCAGGGAGGAGACACCAGGGGGGAGTGAGTGACAGGCATCCTTTAGGGTGTGTCCTTGGGGTTTCAGGAGGCGGGGGAGGGGGTGTTCCAGAGCCGGGGAGGGCCAAGGAGTGGAGTCCTGACTTGAAAGTTCTTCCGGGATTTCCCATCTCTGTGACATGTTGGGACCAGATGCCCATCTCCAAGGGGGAGCACCTTCCTCAGGGACCACCCATGAGGCTCACAGATGCCCTTCTCCTGCCCTTGGGGCACGTCGGCAGAGGACGTGGCTCTGGACGCCACCTCCCGTGCCCACACCGGCCTCTGTGCGAGGACACTGGCACACGGCTCCTGCAGCAGCTCCCATGCAGCCCGTCTGTGTCAGCTGGTCCCGGCCTGAGATGTGGCAGGAGCGCCCCCCACCTTGGGTCTAGCTTTCCTGTCTCCGCTGTGGGAGAGCCCTGCACCCTGAAACCCCAGTTCTTCTCCTCACTTTGCAAGATGTCGGGAAACCCAGAAGCCCAGGGAGCCCGGGAACAGACGGCGTCCTCCAGGAGGGATCGGGTGCGAGGGGCAGCTGCAGGGGACGGAGGGCATTTGAGCTGGACCAGGCAGGCTCTTCCCTCTCCTGCTGGCCTCCCAGCTGGGGCCTCTTGGAAGGGAAGTGGGCTTCTCCCTGTCCCCTCAGTGCCCACCACACTGGTGCAGCAGGAGGCCTTCCTAAACGCTGGACAGAAGACTGGTCCCTGTAAGGAGGGTTGACACCTTCTAAAAGCAGGGGTGGCCTGACTGGGACCGGCGGCATCCTGCCTGCGTTCCGGCTGATCCAGCTGGGGCCGTGTGGACATCTGTGCCCCGCCTGGCCATCTGTGTGGGGCGTGCCCAGCCACCTGTTCCCCCAACGACCGGCTGCCACGGGCTCTGCGTGACCGGCAGTGGTCCACTCCGTTTGCTGCAATACGAGTGCTGGACATTCCTGCTCGGGAGCTGGGGTCACATTTTACGATAGTGGATCATTTCCAGAGTTGGTGATGAAATGGACTTCCAGCTCTCCACCCAGAAATGGTGGAAAAATTATTTGGATCCCGAGGCAAAAAACAGTGTTTTCTGTTTGAGGGGGAAGCGGTTTCTTCTGTTCTCCTAGAACCTCAGCACCGAACCTCTTCCTCTGTGTTCCAGAATCTTGGCCTCACAGGAGGAGACGGGGAAAGAAGAATCAAGTTTTATATTTTCCAGTATTGTGCTTATTTAGTACTGAGAAATATTTACATAGGGTAGGAACGCATGAATCCCAGGGTGAACCGCGGGAGCCACGGGCACGTTCTCGTCTGTCATTCCCATGCCCTCCTGGTCTCCCTAGACGCCCCCGTCACTGGCAAGGTGCTATCGAAAGGTTAAGTGAGGCCCGTGCAGCTTTTCCTGGGTTTATCTGAGCAAACATTGATTCATTTTGGGAAGTAGCAGACCGAAGGTGGTTGGCAGCTCTCCCCTGACAGGAGCCCGGGGAGGGGTTTCTGGAGAGGAGCCCGGGAAACCAAGCAAGGCAAGGACTGCACTGGGCATAGTGGGAGCCGCTGCCTTCTCTGGGACAGCCCGGCTGGCCGATTGCAGTTGGGACTAGGTAGAGGCTTAGATGCACCTAAGAGGAGATTTACTGCAGGGATTGCCCGAGAAGCCTCCCGATCCACCGTCTGCGATCCGCCGTCTGCATGCTGGAGACCTGGGAAGGCTGGTGGGATAGTTCCGCCTGAGCCTGGAGGCCTGAGAACCCACGGGTGGGGGGTGCCAGTGCTGTGAATTCTAGTCTGGGTCCAAAGGCTGGAGATTCAGGGGCGCTGGTGTCCGCGTGCGGGAGATGATGGTTGTCTCTACCCAAATGATGGGAGCCCGTTTACACGGCCCCTGTTTTGTTCTAGATGGACCCTCAGTGCATTGCATGAGCTGTCTGTGCTGGGGAGAGCATATTTTGTACTTAGTCTGATCAATGAAATGCTAATCTCTTCCAGAAACATGCTCATAGTCACATGCAGAAATTATGTTTCACCAACATTTCGGGCGTCCCTTGGCTCAATCACGTTAACACATAAAATTGACCATCACAGAGGGGGACCTCTCAGCGGTGTACTTTAGAGCCTATGGCAGGGGGAGCGGGCAGCAGTCAAATGCACATTCCCAGGCCCCATCTGGATGGCAAAGAATCCAAACTCCGGCAGACGGGCACTCGCACTGTTGCAGGGGCTGAGATCCCCAGCCTGCGGGTCTAGACCTCCTCCTCCTGCACTGGGGCGGCTGGAGCTGGGGCAGCGGCTGAGGCGGAGCCTGGCTGGGCCACGGCAGGGAGGGCTGCGGACTGAAATCACCTGCGAGGCCTTGGAGGGCCGTGGGTGTCCGACCCCCACCCTGGAGGTGAGGGTTTGCTGAGCTGGGACGGGCCCTGCAAAGCTCTCCCTGCGCCGTGAATGGGTGCCTGTGTTGGGAACTGCATGTCTGCATCAGGTCTTGGGGTCCATCCCCTGGTAAAGTCAGAGGCAAGAGGTGTGCTTGGTATCATGGGGCTCACCAACATCACAAAATTCAGTGACCTGTGGGGTGCCTTCCGGTCAGAAAATATCCCTGTCCCCTAAAAATTAGGCGTGGCCACGAGACCAGTTCTGGCCAGTGGATTGAAGTGATGTCAGTTCCAGGCGGGGGGTGGGTGGGTCCAGGTGCAGGTGTGAGCGGCTCGGGCTGCCCCGTGACCACGCTGGTGAAGGACAAGGACGGTCCTGCCATGTGCACTCGCCGAGGGTCTGAGCCTGTTTGAATCTGGGTTATGTCCCAGCTTCTCCTGATGGGAACATCTTTAGAACATTATCAAAAAGTACTAAAACTGACAAGAATTCTGGATCATAAATGCCTTCTTCGTTACCTTACTAAGACAGGTGAACTGGGTCTTCTTTTTCTAACGTTTCACCCTGTTTTGTTTTTCAAACGTCACTCACGGATTGCAGCAGCCAGCCTTTGATGCTAAAATGCTTTCCATAGCCTTCTCAAGCCAGAGCACTGTAAAATGTAGTCGGTTCATGGAACTTGCTTATTCAGTTTGTCCCTAGGAAACAAGTGTGATGTCAGGCACAAGATCCAAAGTGATTAGAGCGAGTGGTGGTCTTTTCCCATGGAGAAAAATGCCTCCAGAAAATGGATTGATCCGTGAGTGATACGCACGCTGAAACTCTTCTCTTGACTTTCACCAAGGGAAATCTCAAGTTAGGGGGAAGGAAGAAAATACACCACTTACTTTAAAATGCATTTTTTTTTCCAGGGGAAAATTTAGTGGCTGTGATGGTTATGATGCTTTTTCCTAAGAAATTTTTTTTTCAGTGTATAATACATTAGACTGCCACGAGCTTTCTGCCAAGGTGAGAGCTTGCGTTAAACGAGCGGCGGTTCTTACTTGATTTAATTCTTGAGCAGAGTGATGGCCGGGCTTCAGGAAGGAATAGAAGGATAATAGAAGTGAATTTATTGAGTTCAAGTGTCCTGACATTTGCATTTTGTGAAATTTCTGTTCATGCTTCAGGGAGAAATAATTTCAACATACTAGTAAAAGTAAGCACCTCCAGAAACATTCAGTACACATCCAAAGTTATTTTTCTAGCTCTGAACTGCTGTTTAGGGTTGAATTATCATATAACTCTTTTTCAGAAGCGAAAATTCAGTTGACAAGGGGCAATTTGTTTCTTCTGAAGTATTTCCTATGAAGGTAAGAATCGGGTAGATGCCCCAAACCTCTGAGAACAGACAGGGAGAGAAAGCTGATAATGACTTGCTCTTTCGTAGCACGACTGAGAGAAGCCTTGGGAATGTGTGGTTTTGTGTTCTAGAGGGACCTTCCACGTCCGGGGCCGGTGGTTCCTCAGAGTGGGGAGCCGGGGGACAGGCGTGTGGAGCTCTGTCCCGTGTGTTTGCGTGTGGTCTGGGCAGGCCCAGCAGCTGCCGTCACTCCGGGGAAAGCTTGAGAAGCAGAGAGAGCAGTTTTCCGCGAGGTTCCTGGGATGATGCCTCCAGAGAGAAAAGGTTGTACCTGTGAAGCTGTGCTTTTCCTTTTCTTTTTCTTCTTAAGATTTTATCTATTTATTTGAGAGAAAGGGAGAGAGAGAGAGAACATGAGCAGGGGGACGGACGGGGGAGAAGCAGACTCCCCGTTGAGCAGGGAGCAGGACTCGGGGCTCGTCCCAGGACCCCAGGAGCATGAGCTGAGCCGAAGGCAGGCGCTTCTTGGATGGAGCCCCCCAGGCCTCTTGCGGGTGTGGGTTTTCAGGTTGACACTGTGGTAAGGACGTGTTTGCACGTTCACCCGGACTCTGACCTCCTGGGGAGCAGGTTTGCGGGGTGGACTCTCCACGGGCTTTAGTCACCTGGGAACTCCTGCCGGGCTGCCTGCCTCTCTCCCTCCGGGGACCACGCTCTCCAGGAGAGGCTACCCCATGGCGTGTCAGAGGAGGAACTGGGCTGAGGCTCGTCCCGAGAGAGGCTGGAGGACTCTGGCTGGAGGGCTCCCAGGGGGCCAGCCTGGTCTCAGGGTACCATTTGCAGTCTCTAGCCCCAGGAGACTCCACGGAAATCCTGCTTTCACCCCGGGTCATGCTCATTCTCAGCTGCTTTGAGCTGCTGGTGGCCTCGTGGAAGCCATGGGCACAGCTCATCAACGGGGTTTGTATGCCGGTGGGAATAAAAATTAGCTGACTCAGCGGGTGCACTGCTTTAGGCTTATGGTCCCGTGGGGCCCCCCCATCCTCTCCACAGGGAAGGAGTGGCCCAGGTGAGGGAGAAAATCCGCTCCACCTGGGGAGGGAGCTGCCCGTCCTGAAGCTTGCCCCGTGCTTCTCCTTCCCCTCAGCCCCAGGGTGGTGGGGGATGGAGCGGGGATCCCGGAGGACAGAGCCCGGAGACACAGGGAGGAGGTGCCGAAGGAGGGGGTGCTCTCCGGCCCGTGGCCGCTGGCTTTCTCCGGCAGGTCAGTGAGCTCCGCTCTGCGGGGGCCATGGAGGCGGCGCCCCCTCACTTAGGGTCCCGAAGCATTTGCATTCTCTTCCTCAGGAGGAAGACTTCGACCCCTCAGGGCACCTCAGAGCCCCTGTCCTGGGAGGTTGGGCACGAGTCCTCCGCTGGACCTCACGGTGCGCAAAGCTGCCTTTGGCCCCCGGGCCTGATGGCGCAGACGCCTCCCCGAGTGCTGTCTGGTCAGGAGCCAGACTCTTAGCCTGAGACACAGTGGAAAAGCGCTGCTCTCCGACTGTACAGCGCACGGTTCCTTCTCAAATAGTTTTCTAAGGGGTTTTCACAAATAGACCATTAAATTAGAATAAAATAAGGAAAACAGTTGCTACTCTCTTAAAAGCCTGTGTAGTTGCATTAGTCGTGCCGTTTGCTGGCGCCGGAGAATGAAAGCACGTGAGCGTTTGGTTACGTCGAGGCACCTGCGCCGGCTGCTTCGATGCTCGGTTTCAGTGCAGTCTCGCTCTTTCGTTCGAACGACAACCCTGCTTTGTGGCCTCAGCGAGGGTGCCGTGTGTGGCAGGTGGTTGTCGTGGGTCCCCCGGACAAAGCCGTGTTAGAACTCTCAGCAGTTCAGAGGGCAGTGCTCCCTCGAACCCAGGCTTTATGTGTGTGTCTGCGTAACTCTGGGTGTTTTTTGCACAAAGCAAAGATACGGCCTGGGTGTGATTTCCCAAGTAATCCCTCAGGCCACCACGGGCCGGGGTGGCACAGGGAGATTTTGTAGGTGTTGGCACGCTGGCATGGGGAAGCGAAGGTCGTAGGTCCAAAGTCCCCAGGCCCCGGCGGGCTTCTGGATCCTTCCTGAGGGGGGCTCCTTTGCATGGTGTGAGCCCCTGAATCTGCTGGCGGGAGAGGCTGGGAGCTGGCTGCTCTCCCTCCCCGGTCCCCGTGGCCTGCAGGCTTCCCACAGGAGGCATCTCTATCTCTACAGCACTGTCGCCAGAGCTGGGGCAACCAGGAGAGTCACGGTGATCAGCCACCTGTTGTACGCGTGTGCAGGTTTCACAGGCGTCATTTCCTGATGGCTCATTTTGGTAAAGAAATGGGGTTTGACTCCATGTCAGTTTGTGACATTTTGGGGAAAATCTGAAGTGGGATTTTCAAGACGGCCACAATGATTTCCTTGCTAATGTCATTTTCCCTGTCCACCGGGTTCTTGGGACCAGAGTCATTCTAGGTACACCCTGGATGGAGGACGGGAGCCTCTCTTGTGCTGAAACCGGTTCTGCTGGCACAGCGCCTGGGCCCTCGGCACCTGACTTGCCATCGAGGTGGGATGAGGCAGCGAGACCGTCTGGGGGACCGGCCCCCGAGGACGCCGGCTGCCGCTGCTGCTGGGACCCCAGGGAAAGGGGTCAGCCAAGATGCCAACTCTCTCCCCGCCACCGGCTGGGTCCCCTCCCTCCCCTGTGCTCCCCCTTCCCCATGTGGATGACAGATGAAGGGCTGCTCTGCCCCCCAAGGGCACAGGGTCCTATAACCGGAGGGGTTTGCGTCATCCTCCTGAGAATAATACCGGAATCAGACCCAGATAAATACGGTTTTATTGCTCTCAAGAGTGTAACTACTGAACCCTTCCGTGGCATTTCTATAATTCAGAGTTTCAGTATGTTTAGGAAAGTGTCCTTCTTACCAAGTGCGTCTTGCCGTTGTGGGCAGACGCTGCTCATCCAAACACCTTCTCTCCCCTTGTTCTGGCTCCTTCCCTCTGGCAAGTGCATTGGTTCAAGTCTGTTAACTTCATGCTGCCATCTGCCTGACCAGCCGAGGGGCTGTGGTTTTTAAACAATGTGTGACTCCCTCCCAGCCGGCCAACGTAGCGCGGTGGCAAAGGGGTGGGATCTGGTCAGACCCTTCAGGCTCCCTTGTGTCTCTGCCCAGCGACGTCGCACGGCCTCGGCAGGTTCCCCCCTGTGCGTCACGTTGTGACTTGTGTAGTAGGCTGATAACAGTTCTCCCAACTCGAAGCCTTATTGTGGGATGAAGTACTTAGACCAGTGTCTTCGAACATGGTAAGAATTTAGCAATAAATCTTGGATATTTGAAGTAATTCCAAAGCCCCCGCCAAGATACGTAGTCCCTGTATTGGCATCTGAAACTCAGAAAACTGGAGGTGAGCCAAGGGTCAGTCCAGGCAACGGCAGCTGGTTTCCATACATGGTGATGGCAGCCGAGGTCGGGACCAGCCCTCCCACTGAGGACGGCTAGAGGAGCTGGAGGAAGAAGCTGAATGCTGTCTTCAGAAGTGCTGGCGAACTGCGGAGCTCCGGGGGAGAAGACACAGAAGGCTGCGTCTGTCTGTGCGCTCCCGAGCTGGCGGCTCAGAAACCGAGGACACAAGCGAGTTTTCGGTAGGTGCTGGCAGCTGAGAATCCAAAATGTGGAGTCAGAATTTGGTGACTAAAAGATGCCAACTGTGACCTCCTGGACAAGCATGGAGAGAGTTGCAAAAGAGTATGTACGCATCAGGCTAACAGAGACAACAAATAGAATAATGAAAATATTTGGTGAATCAGAAAGTGGGCAAGAGACAGATGCAGGAACAGGGGAGAGGAAGGGCGGACAGAAAGCAAACTGTAAGAGTGTGCGTTTGTCTCGAAGATGTCAACAACCCCTCGGCTTTGGTTTGAGACCTCTAACGTTTACAGCTCGAGGAGAAGGAGGCCCCAGAAGTAGAGGAGACCACAGGGACTAGCTTCAGCCCCTCAACCCCAGCCGGGTTAGGGAGACTTGTGAGGACTAATGACATCATAGCAAAACTGCTAAAACCACAGGCAAAGAGAAAAATCTTAAAAAGAGCCAAAAAGCAAGCAAAAAAAAAAAAAAAAAGAAGAAGAAGAAGAAGAAGAAGAAGCCCACAGCCCACATATTCCTTCGGGAGAAGCAATATCAAGTCTGAGGTCTGACTTTTCAGCAGACGGAGGAGGCCCACCGGGGAGCACACACAGGCCAGAAGGGCGAGGTAGCCACGAGCCTGGGGCGCTCCCGCGCCGGGCCAGCAGCTGTCGGACGGGAGCCGTAAAGACAGACAAGAGACTAACGAGAATCATCAAAGAGGATGGACGGATAAATACCAGTGATCGTCTACGAGCAGAAGAGAAATGATCACAGGGAAACAGAAAGGAATTAAGAGCCAGGGAAGGGGTTAACAGGAGGGGGGATTTAAAAGCGTGTTTGTTTGTAGTAATAATGTCTTACGGGTTTTTCATGCAGGGAGAATCTCAAAATAGTATAGCATACAAGTTGGGAGGTGGTTAAGGGAGCTAAATTGTTGCTTTTTTTTTTTCCTTTTGAAGACGTGTTTGTTTATTTTCGAGAGAGACACAAAGAAAGAGAGAGCCTGTGTGCATGAATGGGGACAGGGTCAGAGGCAGAGGCAGAATCCCAAGCAGGCTCCCTGCTGAGCGGGGAGCCCGATGCGGGGCTTGATCCCACGACCCTGAGATCGGGAGCTGAGCTGAAACCAAGAGCTGGACGCTTGACCGGCTGAGCCATCCAGGAGCCCCTGGAGCTAACTTGCTCTAGTTAGAAGGAAATGTAGCCTTAAGTGTATGTATTAGAAAAAAAAGCTAAATAATGAATCACCAAAGAATCTGACCCCCAAAACAAATGGAATACAAAGAAAGTAAGAAGACGGAAATAAATACAGGAATATAAAGTCATGAAACAGAAAGTAAGTATGCGGTCTGGAGACCAAGCCAAAGCTGGTTCTCTGAAAAGAATCTCTGAGGTGAGCCTGGGTGCCTCAGTGCGTGTTTGACTCCTGACTTGGGCTCAGGTCATGGTCTCAAGGTCATGAGATGGAGCCCTGTGTCAGCTCTGCCCCCAGCAGGGACTCTGCTTCTGTCCTTTTCCCCCTCCCCTGGCCCCTCCCCCGGCCCCTCCCCCGCCCCTCCCCTGCCCTCATCAGTACCTTCTCTCTATCTTTCCCAAATGAGCAAATACATCTTTAAAAAAAAAAGAAAAAAATTCTGAAAATTGATAAATCCTTGATGACATCAGGAAAATATCAGGACCCAAGAGGGGATATTACTAAAGATACTGCAGTCACTACAGAGATCATAAGAGCAAAACCGTGATGACCAATTTTGTGGAAATAAATCTGAACCTTTAGGTGAAATTACCCAAATCCAGGAAACATAAGTTAAAAAATGAACCCAAGAAAAGGAGGAAAATCTGAATATTCTTATTAGAGTGAAATATTCTTATCAGAATTAAATGTTAAATTTATAGTACTATTTTTACATACAGGCACACAGGATATACTCTATGTTCATAGTTTTATCAGCAAGTTCTATCAGACTCTTCTGGACCAAGTCACACGACCTCTATATGAAATCTTTCAGAGACTCGAACAAGAAGAAACCCTTTGCAATTTCTTTCAGAAGAGTCAAGTAATGTGAAAAATTGAAATTTGTCAGAGACATTGCAAGAACAGAAAAATTGAGTTCAACCTCATTCACAAAAGTCGACTTTAAAACCCTGAAGTATTAGCAGACCGAGTCCAGTGATGCATAGAAAAGGTAATGTGTCATGTCCAAGTGATGTTTATTTTAAAACACAGGATTGATTTAACATTTGAAAGTCAACTAATGCGATTCAGCTTATTATCAGAGTAAAAGAAAAAACTCATGATGTTTTACCAACTGGGGGAAAAAGCATTTGACAGAACTCTTAGGAAATAAGGAAATAAAAGTATATATCGTTTAAACGGATGAAAGATCTGGAAATCACCCCCTCCCCAGACACACCCTCGGATCAGAGCTTGACATATCCGGTTCTTCACGTGAGGCCAGAAACAGACCAGAGTGTGCTCTCGCCACTTCTGGATTGCGCTAGAGCTCCTAATGAGTGCAATAGGAAAGAAGAAGAAATGAACTTTATAGTAATTGGAAAGGAGAAATAACACTGCCACTGTTTGGAGATGGTGTATTTATGTGCACAAAATTCCCAAAGCGTGTATCGAGAAATTACTGGGTTTAATCCTCTCTCATTCCACAATGACTCTGAATTCAGTGTCAACACTATTTCTCTGCACTACCAACGGATATCAGAAAATGAAATTGAAAAGCTTTGCTATTAATAACATTGTTAGAGGGACTACAGGTATAGCATAGAGTCTCGATGCAGAATTAAGCATGTATGAACACTTGATTGAGTTTAATGGTGGTGCTGGAGGCAGACAGAAAGCTTTTTCTCAGTAGATAGTACGGGGTCAACGGGATATCCACGCAGGTAAAAAATAAATTTCAGCATTGCTTCACCACGTGAACAGAACAAATGCCAGCCAGTCTGCTGATATAATATAAAAGGAAAAATGAAAATGAAAGTTCTGTCCATCAAGGATAAGATTTAGAAATCAGAATGTGTAAAATGAAGAACTTCTGGCAGTCAAAGGACACCATTGAGAGGCAGATTCAGAGTGGGAGGTTTTTGTAATACGATAACCACAGATGGAGCCTATACAGATCTCTGTCTGTCTTACTGTCTGTCCGTCCGTCCATCCATCCATCCATCCACCGACCTACCTCCTTACTTACCTAACATCCATCCATCCTTCCCTCCATCATCTGTCTTTCTATCATCTTATGTCCTAAGATAAGATCTTCATGTCCAACTATGGCGACCTTGCCATTCTTTGGTGTTCTGCTATCAAAACCCACCATGAGCTATAGATGTCTTCAGATTCGTCACCTGGAAGCAGTGCACTCATTTGTTCCTTTGCCGAGCTTGCTCGCAGGGCATGGTTCTTGTAAATTGAAGCAAGCAGATCCACAGCCTCGTCTCTAGCTGTCCTCTGCGCCGCTGCTTCCCGAGACCTCACCTGGGTCCTCTTTTCTGAGCGCATCCTGCAAGATGGATGAGGGAGTCAAGCTCTGGTCTGTCCACACGGGCTCTGGTCTGTCTACACAGGTCAGGTGCCCTCTAGGTGCCCCCCCACCCAGTCCGCCAGCTGGTCACACTGAAGTCTTCTCTTTTATGGGCAATTAACTCAACCTTTCCCGTCAGTCCTTCGATTTGGGTGGGGCCGTCAGCTCTGCTTCCTGCGTCTGCGGAATCATACACAAGGCGCTCATGAGCTCAGGAGAGAAGTGGCTGCTTGGTGGAGGGTCCCGTGAACCCAGCTGTGTGTTCAGGACTTGGTTTTGTGTGGTCACCCCTATGTGTGCCTGCCTGAGTTAGAGGATCCTTCCCTGATGCCACCTTCTTCTGAGAGAGTCTCCAGATTGCCCCAAAGCCTGACGTGCTACAGCATTTGGATTGTGTCTCTTGTGGACCTACGTCAGATCCCGGGAACCACTTGTTTTCCTTCTGCTTCATGAAACCCAGACCTTCTGCTGAGGAGTAGAAGCACATGGGGGTTGGAGTCACCAGCGACGTCCCAGCCTCCCGAAAGGAGACCCCACCACAGGCATGACGATGTGTGTGAGGGGATCATGATCTGTAACACATAAATCTTACATGTCGGCAGTGGTTATATGAATTAAATTTCTGTGAGAGCTTGAGTCAGGACTCTTCTGGTTATAATTTAAAAATGCTGATAGAACTTCATGAATATAATGATGTTTTGGATTTTCTCTTTTTATATTCTTTCTTGTAATAGTTTCAGCAACCCCTTTGTTACATCAGGTTCACACTGGCGCACTCCTGGGATCTGAGTCAATGGTCTAGCCAGAAATCGACCCTTTGAGGAAGTTCTTGGGGCAGGGAGAGGTAACGCGGCTGAGGGATACTTTCATTTTCCGTTAGGTGCTAGGGTCCTTCAGTGGGGTCCTGACGCTGTTAAACCTCATCACGGGTCCTTCTGTTCCTGTGGGAAGCTTTATGAATGTGTGACGTGTATGCGTTCATATAGGAAAGGAGACCCTGCCGCATTTTCTGTACTTCGCCTGTAACACCAAGTAAAGAGCAACACCCCCACAACCACTGGAAAGGAAGAAGGAACCAAAATGAAGGTTTTTTATTCTTTTGAATGGAAGTCCAATTTCCTAAGTTCCTGCCTCATCTTCTGTGCCGAGCCGCTCACTGCCCAGTGATAAGCTCTTCTACAAGGAGGTCTTGTGGCGTTAAGCAGTTTGGGTCTCCCACCCACGGGGACCCCCGCGGTGGTATGATGCTGGGCACAGGAAGTGAGGCTGCCTCTCCCTTGGTGCCCACACCTGGCACCCGGGGCCCCGTCTGCACACCTTCATGCGCGCACCGAGATGGCCGCCCGCTGATGGCCTTGGGGGCGCTGCACGCCTGGAGGAGTCGAGGGGCACAGGCAGTGAGCAGGAGGTCCCAGCGGAGGCAGGAGCCCAGGACCGAGCTCTAGCCCCAGAGGGGCATTACGTGGGCTGGAGCCAGAGCTTGGATCTGAAGCTTCAAATTTCTCATCTCCCAGGGGAGGGACTAGGCGCAGGCCTCTTCCGGGACTGACATTCTGGATTCCTTCTATACGCATAACACAAGGTGCCCTTCCAGCTGGCACGGCTCCCGGGGAGGCTGCCCTGGGCCACGTGGTCAGCTGTCCACAGGTGTTTTCAGCTGTTAGTAGGTAAGGCTTAAACACGTCCCCATAAATCGGTTTAGAAATCATATGCTGGTAAACTCAGGAGAATTTTTATTCAAAGGAAACCGGTTTTGCTCAGCATGTCTCCTAGTTACGTACTTCCCTGGTCTATAGTGAGGTCGGCTGGCTCTGGATCAGAGATGCCTTTATTTTGGGGTTGCTCATGGGGAGACAAGGGCCAGCTCGGACATTTGGCACAACTCATGGCATTGCCCTTGCGTGTGATGTGGCGGCTCACGGTCTCTTTCCTCTTGCCTGTGTCTTCCCCTCATCTCAGAGTTACTGCTCTTGTCCTAACATCCGTGCCCTGGGCTGGTGGACAGTGGGCAGGAGATTGGAAAGACCCCCAAGCCCCGGGGAAGTGGGCGCATGGTTCAGGACGGTGGCACCTGGGCCACTTACCAGTGTCGGCTCCTCCCTGCTGTGCCGGGGGCAGGAAGTGAGCTAATGTCAGGAGCACGTGTTGAGTCCTGATTGTGCCGAGTGCCGGGGAGGGAGCGCAGGTAAACCGCACGGTTATCCTCAAGGAGGAGGTGAGTTGAGCACTCCCAGAGACGGCGCGCGAAGTTGCGAGGGGTCCCCGGAAGGGGGCATCCCAGCTGGTTCTCGGAAACGCTCCACCGAGGCCGTGGCCCCTGAGGAAGCCCTGGAGAGGCAAACTTGGCTTTCAGACGGCGGACAGGATGGAGGAGGGCGTTACGGGAGCAAGAACAGTGCCGTGCGCAGTGGCGTGCGCAGCTTCCCCAGAGCGGAGCCCGAGGGGTGATTTGAAGTGAGACACAAGACAACATTCTTTTATTTTAAGAGTCTTGAATATGTTCCTATATATTGGACACATGCATGTATTTCTTTTCCAGTGTAAGCTGGAGTTTTAAAAAATGAGCTTCTTGGGAATGCTGGGTAGCGGAGGCCGTGGCGCCCGTGTAAATCTGGAGCATTTCGGGTCCCTTAGCGTCCCCTGAGTAAAATAAGGAGGAGTCGGGAAACAATAAAACCCGCAAAACCCATGTCCTCAGCATAACGGGAGGGCCAGGAATGATCCAATAAAAAACAAACAAACAAACAAACAAACAGACTCTGTAATTAGGAACAGAAGCTCCAGATTCAGGGAAAGGACCCACAGGTTCCAGCGTCTGTGGAGAAAAAGCGCAGCTCGCGGGGCACAGGGGACCTGCTGGTGGGTCTGAAACCGACCTGCAGTCACTGCCGGAAAGAGAAGGGCTCCCTCGGGACGAAAATACCAGGTTCCCCGTGGGTCAGAGGACCCGCGGTAACGAAGAGGCTTGGAAGTCGGCTCTTGAGAGGCCGATGCTGAGGGAGCACCTGGGGCCACAGAGAAGGAGGCGTGAACGCTACACTGTGAAGAGGAAAGAAGCCCCGGCACGTGGGGTCCCAGAAGGTCAGCAAAGTCAAGGGACAGGCTCTGCCCGCCTTCATGGCCGCTCCCAACGGAGGATGCCGGTCCCTACGGGAGGAGGTCACACCCGCTGCGCGGACAGGGAACAGAAGGGGCAGTTTGAACCAAGTATCTCATCAACCCCGCCAGGCCCCAGCGCCGTCTGCATACATGCAGACGCACAGACTTTTTATCCACACAAAACTACTATAAAAAGGAAAAGTAAAAGCAGGACTCGGAACGATTCAATGAGAATAAGACAGTTTAAAAAGGTGTGAATACAAACAAGACAAAAATACAAACTGTCATCAGTATAAAATAAATAAAGCTGAAATAAAAAAGCAAGGGAAGCACATCAGCTCAACAACAAAACAGCAAATATGAATCACCCCGTCGTTACGATGACCAAGTCGGAGGTCATTTTGACAAACGGTGCTCGGGTGCACATGAAGACAGCTTTAGCCCCCTTGTCACGCCGTTCACAAAAATGAACTCCAGATATGAAACTATAAAACATTTGTAAAAGATTGATTTATTAGAGAGAGAGGAGAGAGAGCAGGGGAAGGGGCAGTGGGAGAGAGAGAACCCCAAGCAGAGTTCCTGCTGAGCACAGCCCGTGGGGCTCCATCCCAGGACCCTGAGGCCATGCCCTGAGCCCAAATCAAAAGTCAGATGCTTAACCGACTGAGCCACTCAGGTGTCCCACACTATAAAATCTTTAAAAGAAATTTTAAAGGGAAATGCCTTCATGACTTGGGGTTAGGTAAAGATTTGTTAGATTAAACAGCACACACACGATTCATGAAGAAAAAAATGATAAACAGGACTTCATTAAAATTACGACTTTCAGCGTGTCAAAACGTACTGTTAAGAAAATAAAAAGACAGTCCACAAAGTGGAGGAAAATGTTTGCAACTCATATATTTGACAAAAGCTTTATATCCAGAAGGCCTGCATTTTTCTTACAAAATAATAAGACAGAAAAAATTAAGAGTAAAAGGCTTGAATAATTTCTCCAAAGTAGACGTGTGAATGGCCCATAATCGCATAATCGCATAAAAAAGATGATGAACAGCATTAGTCGTTCATTTGTGTGAAATGCAAATTAAGATCACAGTGAGGTGTCCTTTAATACACACTCACTACAGTGGCTCCTGATCCAAAAGATGGCAGGAACAAGATTGGGTGAGGTGTCTCTGGAGACACAGGAGGTCCCCTCCGTGCTGCTGGGAGTGGCCCTGGTATAAGTGGCTTTGGAAGATGGTTTTGCAATTGTTTAAAACGTTGAACACATATTCACTCCAAGACCCCAAAATTGTCCTCACAGGTACCCAGGAGAAATGAGGACATATTCGCACACAGAGTCTTTCTTGTGAATAGTGGCGTCCCTCGTAAGAGCCAGAACGTGGAAACAGCCCACGTTTCGATCAGCCGGGCAGCCTCAATGCAGCGGAGTAGATCTGTACAAGGGGGTACTACCCACAAAGACATATGAAATATCCAGAGAAGGTAAATCTGGAGGGACACAGCGTAGCATTCGTATTTGCCTGCTTTGAGGACAGGAAGAAGGATCAACTTCAGAAGGCCACGTGGTTATTTTTTAGGGGTGAGGGAAGTATTCTAGAATTAGATTGTGTTGATTATACAGCTCTGTATATTTACTAAAAAAAAAATATCATTGACTTTTACACTTACAGCAGGTGAAATTTATGATACGAAAATTATACTTCCATAACGTTGTTAAAAAAATAATAACAGGGTTGAGACCGAATGTATCAGTCTTACCAAAATGCAGGTGAATGGGTTGAGCCCTCTGTGTAAGAGCATTTGCTTCAGAAAGGGCATCTCAGAAACGTTCTGCATGGGCAGACTCACCTACAGCAGAAGGGTTCAAGGTCGTGGAAGCAAAGCCGGGTGCCTAGGCATGCTGTGCGTTGAAACAAAAGTTGGGGTAGCGGCCCTCTGACCGGACCCAGTAAACTCCAAACACAAAGCAGTAACACACGCAACAAAGAAAGACACCTTTTATGAGTGAAAGCCACAGTTCACAAAGAGGTTCCAATAATTATGAATATTTGTATTCCTCATGGCAAAGAACCAGCTTTGAAAGGCAAAGACTGCACGAGCTTCCCGGAGGCTCACGCAGAACGGAGTCTCCAGCACGCCCCTCCCATACACCGGAGAGAAAGGGCTCGAAATACCAGTCAGAATACAGACGATGTAGAAGACATAATAAGGTAGGTGTTTGGAAATGTTATAATTTACACTCTTATAATTTGCAATATTCACATAAAACACAGGAAATGTCAACAAAAACTGACCAGTTGTCAGGTTCCAAGGAAAATGATGTTGAGTTTAATGGGGTAGGAAGGTTGCAGAGAACATTTCGCATCAAAATGCAATGAAAGTAGAAGGCACTAAAGAAATTAAAAAAAAACCTTTCTGTCAAAAATTTAAATCTCTATCAACTTCTGAATGAATGGAGAATACGAAGCCAAATTACAGAATTCACAGAAAATAGAAACAATGAAAACACTATGGCGGGGAGCAGGAACCCCCGTCCCCTTCTGGGTCCTTCTGGCCGGACTGCGAGTCGCACTGACACAGACAGATTCCGGGCAGGAAATCAAAGGTAAGGGTGTGCGTGCGGGGAACCCACCCACGTGCAGGTTCCAGAGACCCCCGGGCACCATGGGGTCCCCGTGTCTCCGTGAGCTCAGGAGAAGGGGCTGGGGGTCTGGGACGCCAAAGGGAAGGAGCGCGACGCCCAGGAGGGCGAGAAAGTCAGTGTTTGGTTCACAGACGTCTGCGGCTGCAGGACGCGGGGGAGGACGGGGACCCGACAGGCTCTGCCCGCTCCCGCCTGTCCACGGACCTGGTTCCCGCCACGGTGCCGTGGCCCAGGCCGGCCGCGCTGCTCCCGGAGCAGGTCCTCGGCGGGAAATCCTCTCAGTAGTTGAGGGGGAGGTGAAGAGCGGGTCCCGAGGCCGCGGCGGGCTTCCTGCCCAAGTGGCCCGTCCTGGGCCGCCCGCCCGGGCCCCTTCGGCCACGTATCAGGGTCCGTGTGTGTGTTTAAAACCACAGTGAGAGGAAGGTTTAGAGCCTTCAATGTCGTTGTAAGTAAAAGCAAAAGAACAGAAAAGAATGAATTCGTCCTCTTTCTCAAAAAAGCTAGAAAAAGAGCCAGGAAGCAGACCAAAAGGATTCACAGGGAGGACGGAAGCAGAGCGAGGCCCGGTCCCGCCGTCAGCGCTGGCAGGAGGCGAGCCGCGTCCTTCTCCTTGTGGGTTCCCGGACTTGGCGCGGCGGTGCCCTTCCAGAACTACCGCAGTGCGCGCGGGAAGGCTACTGTTGCGGCGCCGTCTTGAACTGTGGCCTCCTGGAAACAGTGGATCCGCTCCTGGGCAGGACAGTGGCTGAGTGGCCCGCACGCATCCCCGCCATGCCCCGGGCACCTGCCGCTGATGGGCCGCCGTCCGTCTGTCGCTCCCACTTCAGTGACCAAGCCAGCGAGAAACCTCGTATGGAGGGAGCGGAGCGATGGCCAGGGCGTGTTGTTACGCAGGAAGCAAAGCACGGGGAGAAGAATGCTGCGCTGTGTCGCGTGAGTGAATAGGGGGTTAGAAAATACACCCGCATTCGTGTATTTGTGGAACAGCCGCACACAAGGCTCAGTGGGGACGCGGGACGGGCGCCCGCGCGGTGGGGCCTGGGCGGAGGAGCGGCGCGGGTCCCGGCCTGCCGCGGGGGGGGGGCGCGGGGCGAGTCTAGAAGGCAGCAGGGAGAGAACATAGCGAGCGACTTCCTCCCTCGAAATCAAGGACATCGTCCCCCTGAAGGGGGTGCCTGCCGCGGGGGGCTCACGCGGGGACGTCTGCACGCAGGACCAGACGCTGCGTCCTTGGGCTGCAGACAAAAACAACTCTAAACACATTTCAACTCTAATCTTGGGCTTATTTCTCACAGAAGTACGGGTTAGCAATTCCGAAACTTTTTTTTACTTTTTAAAAAATTCTCCGGTCAGGCACATCAGTAAGTGCACCGGGGGTCACAGAGCAGAAGGGCGTCACGGTGTAAAGTCGGGGGGAGGCTGCGGGGAGGGGAAGGCAGGTGTGTGAGGTGTGTGAGCCGGCAGGTGTGTTCGGAGCCGTGAGGCTGCCGTCTGTCCTCCGGGAATCATGGCTGAGGGACCCCAGAGCCTCCCGGGGGGGCGATCCCCGTCATGTGAGGGACCCCAGAGCCTCCCGGGGGGGCGATCCCCGTCATGTGAGGGACCCCAGAGCCTCCCGGGGGGGCGATCCCCGTCACATGAAACAGGGCAGAGGCGGCTGGTCCCTGCTGTCCATGGTTGGGGCCCACGTATGGCAGCTCCGAGGGTTTGGTGGACGCAGAGGTAGGGATCAGTTGCTCGCGGTCCCATCCTGACTCCCCGCGGTCTGCCGCTAACATCCGCATTCCCGTGCCTCCGTTTCCCTGTGTGTGTGCTGGAGACCCACCTCGCGGCTGGTGAGGGTAAACGAGCGGACACCTCTGAGGGCCTCTGCGTGTGTCCCCCTCCTTCATCCGTGACTCTTACTATCGCTTTCCTTTGTGTTTCGTTTGTTGGATTTTGTTTTGTTTCGTTTTTAAATCCGTGTGTTTTTCTTACTCGAGGACGGAAACAAGGCTTGTGTCACTGGGTGGAAAACCTTCTTCAGGTCGGAGGACATGTCTCGTTTTGGTTTTTCTTTACAGACTGCTCCCTCTGGGCACGTCATTGGGCCCTGCCCCAAGGTTCTAGGAAAACTCAGGAGCGGCGTTGGAGAAAGTCTGAAGTCCGTCTCGGTGGGGGTGGTGGGGGGGTGTTTTGAGGGCAAGTCGCTGCTGTCCTTGAGGGCCGTCACTGCAAATGCTGAAGGAGACCACAGGCCTGCGGGTCTCCGGGGTCCCAGGCCAGCCGCTGACTGGCCCTTGGCAGCCTGTTGGGGCTACAGCAGAGAGAGGCAGACCAGGCTCCAAACCAGCCACGGTGGTGGGGGAGGGGGGAGCAGGTGCAGGCGGCCTGGGCGGGTGTCCAACTCCAAGGAACAGAGGAAGGCCGCTGCTTCAAGAACGTGTTCCTGCCCACACCTCGGCCCTGCCCTTCTGGTTTCAGATGGAAACATGTCTTTTCCTACCTTTTCCCTCCTGAGAAGCACTCGGGCGGGTCTCTGGGGTCTCAAAGAGCCCTAAAGAAAGGACCAACATTTAGGGAGTCGCTGTCCACAGCCTTCAGCACGCAGACACAAACACTGTCTACATTTTCCTATTTTTTAGTCTTTTTTTTTTCTGCATCAAGCTGCTTTTGAAAATTACCTAAAATATCCAAACTTTATGTAACATGTCAGTTTCTGCTCCTTTCTTGTAGCATTTTATCATGAGCATTTTACGATGTTGCGGAGTTCGCAAGACTTCCTCACAAAACAACGTTTACTATTTTCGCGCGCGTTGTCGAAGCGCCCCGTCTCGGTGTCACTGATACGCCGTACATGGACGCATTCACAGGGCGCAGTGTTGTCCGTTGTGGTGTGTGTGCACGTGTGAGACCATCACCACAATCAGGGCAGGGAACAAGTCCAGCACTTGGGAAAGTTTCCCCTCTCCCCTCCAGGGCTCGATGCCATGACCCTGAGATCATGACCTGAGCTGAAACCAAGAGTCAGATGCTTAACCGACTGAGCCACCCAGGTGCCCCTGTGTGTCTTCTTTGGAGAAATGTCTGTTGGTGTCTTCTGCCATTTTTAAATTGGATTATTTGGGGTTTTTTTGGTGTTGAGCTCTTCATTCTTCTTCTTGCCCCGTCGTGTTCGATGGGTCGATCCACCGCAGCTCATTCGCCCGCTCACCTGCTGAGCAGCCTTTGGGCTGTTTCCATATTTGGCTGCTGTAAATAAAACCGCTCTGGAAACTCACAGACGAGTCTTCGTATGGCTGTGGGCTTCCGTTCCGTAAGAGAATTACCTGTGCGTGGAGCGGCCGGATCTCACAGGCCTGCACGTGTCACATTTTAAGAGACTGCCAAACGGTTCTCCAGCGGGGCGATGCCATCTCTCAGTCCTGGCAGGGATGTGCAAGCGTTCGCGTTTCGGCAGGGTCTCTCCAGCGCTTGGCCAGTCATTAATTTTAGTCTTTCTATTGGGTGCAGCTGGTTTCTCTCGGTGTGTTTGCGCTTGCCCAGGAACTCCTGATGTCGGACGTCCTGTAATGGGCTGATTTGCCATCTGGAGATCTTCTCTGGTGCAGTGGGAGCATATTTTGGTGTCCACTTTTTTTTTCTACCTTTTTCTGATTGTTAAGTTTCGAGAGTTCTTTATACATTCTGAGTATGAGTTCTTTTTTTCAGATTTATACTTTGCGAATGTTTCCTCCAAGTCTGTCTTTTCATTTTCTTAACTGTCTATTGAATAGCAGCGGCTTTAAATTTTGAGGAGGTCCTATTTCTTAATTTATTCTTTTATGTGTTGTGCTTGGAGTGTCATGTCTGAGAACTCTTTCTCTAACTCAAAGTCACAAGGATTTTTTTCTTATGTTTTCCTTTGAAGTTTTGTAATTCTAGGTTTTATTTTTGGGTCTGTTTTCCACTTTGAATTAATTTTTGTTATGTTATGATGTGTGGCTTGTAGTTCTTGTTTTTTGCATGTGGGTATCTAGAATAAATGGTTATTCTGGGACCATTTCTTGAAAAGCCTGCCCCTTTTCACTTTATTGCCTTTGTATCTTTGTCAGAACTCATTTGCATTGTCCATGTATAGTGGATCTATTTCTGGAGTCCGTCCTGTTCAGCTGATCTAATTCTTTATCTTTTTGCCAATATTATACTATTTCAATTACTGTAACTTTATAATGTCTTAAAATCAGCTAGTGCTAGCCCTCCAGTTTTGTTCTTTGTTATAATTTTTCTCATCCCTTTGCTTTGAACTTATGTGTCTTTATATTTGAAGTGTGTTTCTGTCCTTAGCATAAAGTTGGATCTTGCCTTTTTAATCCAATGTGTCAAAATATTTTAAATTAGATATTTAGACCTTTACTGAGAGAACTGATACGGTCAGATTTTCGGCTATTAGATTTCTGTTTGTATTTCTGTTGTATCATCTTTGTTCTCTTTTTCTGCCTTTTTGTTTGGATTCTAGGGGTTTTTTTTTAATCAGTTCCATTTTATATCATTTATTGGCTAATTAGCTACAAGTCTTCAGTTTTTGTTTGCTTTTCTTTCTTTTATTTGTTTTGCTAGTGGTTGCCTTAGGGTTTGTAGTATGTCTTGTTGGCTTACCACTGTCACTCTTCAAGCGAAGCTGGACTGTGCCCTAGAACATGGGAGCCTTACTGTAGTGCACGTGCATTTCTTAACTCCTGGTTCTTACACTGTTCTGTCGTACACTTGAGAGACACATGTGTTAAAAACTGCACAATGCAGGCTTCTGTCCAAATAGTTAATTATCTCCTAAGGAGACTGACACAGCAGGAACAGCTCTTCTGTACCTCCTGAGCTAGTCACGGCGTGCGGTCCTCCTCACCCCTTCCTGTGGGTCTGCATTTCTGCTGTCGTGTTCCTTCTGCCTGCATCCGTTGTAGCATGAATTTGCTGGTGATGAATTTTTCCAGCTTCTGTCTGTCAGAAAACCTTTTAATTTTGCCCTGGTGTCTGCTTTTGTGTTTGCTGGGCATAGAATTCTTGGTTGACAGCTCTATTTTCCCCCTCTATGCCTTTTCTAGGTGTTGCTGTGCTGTTTTCTCTTTTGCGTTGCTTTTGACAAGAAATCTGCCATTGTCCTTATATTAATTTCCAGTGCATAATGTTCTTTCTCCCTCTGGTTGTTTTTAAGATTTTTCTCTTAATTACTGGTTTTGAGCAGTTTAATTATTATGTATCTTGGTATACTTTCCTTCATGGTCCTTTTGATTGTGGTTTCATTGGGCTCTTTGAAAGATTAATAGGGTTATAGTTTTCATCAAACTTGGAAAGTTTTCAGCCACTATTTCTTCAAATACTTTTGTTGTCCCCCGACCCCCTGGAGTCTACTTAGGAGGCTCCAAAGATACAGGTTCGGTGACGTGAGGTTGTTCCATAGCTCACTGGTGTTCTGTTGATTTTGTTCTTTTCTATCTTTTTTTACCAGCATCATTTCTAACAATTACATAATATTATATCCTACACATGTTTTCTAATTTGGTTAACTATTTTAATCAGACATGTAATTTGTGCTTATGCTTTATTTTTCTACTATAAATGTGACTAAGAAGAATATTTTTTCCAGTTTTCTGAAAGTAGAAATCATGGGATATCTGGTATTAAAGTTCCCTTTACAAATCACAGAGGATTTTGTGAAAGGGTTTGCTTATGTAGCCTCCCATGTAGTGTCTGAGGATATCCATTTTTTTGTAACCATTAATAGCATTAGGGTTTTTAAAAGTTAGGCTAGTTAAAAATAATTTCCCCATAGGAATAAATGTGAGTGTGTGTGTGTACGCATGTGTGCACCTGTGCTGGTGTATGAACGAATGTAAATAGAAGGTTATTTGCTTATTTTTAGTTTTAAAGCTTCAATTTAAGCACAATAAATATCATGAGATATTTGAATATCCATAGCATTTTATCACATCTTATTTTTGTCCCAGATTTACTGATTTTGATTTCCATTATTTGGCACTTGCACTACCATGTTGATAATACCTGGGTGACACTGTTATAGGATATAAAAATTTAATATTTTAGATAAAATATTAATAAGCATTAAATTGGAAAAATCCACTTATAAAGCCTACAATGCACATAAGCACACTTCTCATGTTACTGAAAAATGATGGGCTTTTGTTTATCAGCTCATGTAAAATGTCTGTATCTTCTGGTAAACCTTCTTGGTTTTTTTTTTTTTTTTTTTTTTTAAAGATTTTATTTATTTATTTGACAGAGAGAGATCACAAGCAGGCAGAGAGGCAGGCAGAGAGAGAGGAGGAAGCAGGCTCTCCGCTGAGCAGAGAGCCCGATGCGGGCCTCGATCCCAGGACTCTGAGATCATGACCTGAGCCGAAGGCAGCGGCTTAACCCACTGAGCCACCCAGGCGCCCTAAACCTTCTTGGTTTTGCAAGATAATTTGGTCAATATCCTGTTGATTATTTTGTTTGTTTGTTTTGCTCATATCTTCCAGTGGTTTTTGTTACTATTATTATTTTGATTTTTTAGAGGGAGGGAGAGAGAGAGGGAGCGTGCATGTGAGCAGGGGTGGAGCAGAAAGAGAGGGAGAGAGAGACTCTCAAGCCGATTTCACGCCCAGTGCCGAGCCCAGTGGGGAGCCCGATCGCATGACCCTGAGATCATGACCTGAGCTAAAATCAAGAGTTGGATGCTTAACTGACTGTGTCATGCAAGTGCCCCTTTACTTTTATTTTTAAATATGTAGTTTCCCATTCTCTTTGTCAGTTTCTGATATTAGGGTTGTATTCACTTTCTCCAACAAATCTAGTACTTTCTCTGATTTTTGTATGCTGTAAACCAATGAGTAGGAAACAAATGTTTGATATTGTTAGCCACGGAAATTTCGTGTTTGTTACCTGCGCAGCAAAAACAGAAAAAGCTGATTAACACCTATGTCAAATTGGTAGTTGATAAAATAGAATTTATCATAATTTATATGCAAAGCAAAACATTTAACACTTTTGCTTTGTCTGCTTTACTTAACTAATTTGATATAGTATTGTAATCATTTATAATATATTATTCCATACTTACCAAAGACCCTTTTGTCTATACATTCTTAAATGTTGATGCTTACCACGTCTTCTTTAATCTCTCCGTTTTTCTGTCCTTCATTTTGACTTGGCCCTCGGTCACGAATGCAGCGGAGTGAGGTTCCTGGTGGCAGCGCAAGGGGAGTCCATTTTCTGGGGATCCTGTGCGTTGAGGATCCTGTTCTGTTTGCCTCCCTGTGGACCGCAGAGTGGCTCTGGGACCAACGCGAGCAGGTGTGGTGTGGGCGGCACCCCCGGCCGGGAGGGCACCCGTGTGTCCCGACCCTATTTCTGCTTCTTTCTCCTTTCTTTTGGGAAACCCCAGCGCTGTTCATCTGGAGGCCTGTGGCCTGTGGCCGTTTTGCCTCCTTCTCATTCTTGCCCTCACCATGGGGTGTTTTGTGCGTCCCTTCTCCTCTCGTGGCTTCTGTGGCACATCGGGTGTGGATTTTAACTTGCTGTTTTGGTTTTCCTTCAGCGTCTTCTTAGTCTGCCTGCCCCCACTCTTTATCGGAATGCCCTCTTGAATCTTCATGGAAGCCTGAATCTGATGTTTTATGAAATATTCTCTTATTGTCATAAACGTAGTTCAGCAGACTTTTCTTCCAAATCCCTGGGATATTATTCTCATTCTTCCCAGCCACGGGATTTCATCGTGAGGCACACGTTGAGGCACACGTTAAAGCATTTTCTGTGTTTCTGAAAGATAGACCGACCCAGGCTCCGCTCTGAAAGGGCGAGGCCACAGGGCCCGAGCTTCAGTCTTTCGGCCGCTGGCGTCGGAGGTGCGCTGGCGAGCCCGGGGTCCCCACACCCTTGCCCCGTCCTAGGGCAGTCTCAGGTCCTGCTTTGTCAGTGGGGATCCGCGGATCCCCAGAGGTTCTGGAAAGCCGTCCGGGGGGCACTCATCGTCTTCATTTCCCCACGACAGTCCATGAGATGGAGAAGCTTTTATTTACAACCCGGCGTAGAATGCTTGAGGGCCTCTGCTTCGGACTCCTTGGGCCCAGACATGAAGGGACATGGCTGTGTCCTTCACGCAGCTGGCAGATCGCAAACCTCCTGGGTCACAGCTGTGACTGCGAGTTCGCTGTGACGTCCCCGCCCCGGTGAGCAGGCTTCTTTGGCGGAGGCTCTCTCTGCTTCCAGGGACCGGCAGGTGCTGTTGGAGGATGAAAGGAAGTCCGAGGGGCACCCTTGAGGTGAAGTCCTCTAACCACGCACTGCAGACTCAGGCCGACTACAGCCTCCGGAGGGGGGGCTCCCCTCATCCGTGCGCCGTGCGTGTGCCGTGCGGGGAGGGGACGCAGGACCGTCTTGTCTTCCTGAGGTTCGTGCTGAGGAGGTGGCCGGTCAGGAGGACACGAATGTCGCTTCTTATTGGCATTCCCTCTTTGCAAAATGCATGGCTACTAAGTCACATTAATTGTACAAGCGACGTCCACACGTTAACGGCGCCCTTGAAGTGGGGTGGGTCCCGGCACGTCACACGCGTTCCGTCCATTGCCCTCCTGAGAGGGGCCGGGGCTCCCGCTCGATGCCGTTCTGGCTCCCGAAGCCTGGGCTCTTTTCACTTAATACCTCCGTAGTTCTATAGTAGAAGCATATATTTTTTTCCATTTGTGTGTTTTTGTGGTTACTTAAGGGAAATTAAGAAATCTCATTTTAGGGGCTCCCGGCTGGCTCAGTCGGTTGATCGTCTGCCTTCGGCTCGGGTCACGATCCCAGGGTCCTGGGGTTGTTGCTTGCATTGGACTCCCTGCTTGGTGAGGTGTCTGCTTCTCTCTCTTCCTCTGTGATCTCTTTTGCTATCTCTGAAATAAGTGAAAAATAATTTTTTTTTTAAAGAAATCTTGTTTTAATGCATTTGCTCGATATTCTTCACGTGGATTTTTTTAAAACTCAGGATGCATTTGATGTGGTGAGGAGTTTTTGAAAGCATCTTCGACATCTCTTGGGGGTGGAGATGTTCTCGGATGTGTCAGTCTTGGGCTGGGAGGTCAGCTGTGCCCATGAGGCTGGCTTGCAGGGTTGCACACATGGCTAAATGTCTGATGTATGCTTGATTCTAGGGGGACACGGACACGCACGAGGCCAACAGGTCCCCACTGCCGAGGTGGCAGACTGCACGCAGCAGAGCCCGTCAGGGACTCCTGTGATGCCGCGTCCCTTCCTCCCGGGCCATGTGACCATGGGTGCTCCAGCATTTTGTAATCAGAAGGCAGGGGACTCGTGTGGGGTGGCCGGCGAGATTGCGAGTGGCTGTGGGGCTGCAGGAGAGGTCGAGAAGGGAGGCGTGGGGCCAGTGGAGTGGCAGGGGGCCCCCAGGTCCGGCCACAGGTCTCGTGGGCCTCCTGCGAGAGCCCCCCTGCAGAAACACCAGCACCCCTTCCTGGGCGTTCCTTCTAGTGCCCTGATGGATGGGGCCACGCTGCCCTCATCTTGGGCATGAAGAACGTGTGGATTCAGGAGGTTGTTGAGGTCAGTGGGGCTGGTCAGTAGGGGCTGATCCGAGCATGGGGTAGTAAGGTCAGCACCTGCTTCCTGTGGTTGTTGGGAACAGCGAGGGACTAAGCCGACTCTTCCATTGCAGACCAGGAAATCAGAGAGCACGTGTTTTTAACATAAGCAAAGTGGTGGAGACCCTTCAACGTGCACAGGAGGGGGCCCAATTGTGCAATAGGCAGGCCCAGTGCAGGCCAGGGGCCACCCCGTCACTAAAATAATCTCATTTCTTAAACCGCCATTCTTCCATTCATTTCTTGACATGAGAGTGCTGCTTGTTCTTTTAAAAAGCACTTGCTTTTATTCACAGTAAAACAAGAAATTCTCCTTTGTTTAGCCACCTGAGATTGAAAGCCAGTGCTTGGAGGAGAGTGACCCCAGCCTCTGGGGAATCGCATTCCCAAGGGGAGAGAACCCGGTTTCCTACACAAGGAGGAACCGGAGCGTCAGGCTTTTGCAAAACTCCAGTCTCTGTGATCATGGGCTGATGTGAAGAGTCCCCTGCTGTCCTCGGTAAGGCGTAGGGCACCCACCATCTCCTTTAAGGAGCGGTCGCCCTCTGCCCCTCCTGGGTGCTGAGACAGAGAGACTCTGGTTCTTTCTGTGCTTGTGCAGGCACGTTCTCGTCGGAGCCCTCGTGGAAGAGCCTGGAACTCCAGCTGTGGAGTATTTCAGATGTCAGAGCTGGGAGGCTCTTGAGATACATTGTTGAGAAGATGCGTGCTACGCGGAACACACCGTCAAGGCTTGCTGTAAATGATTGCTGTTGTCAGGGTCAAATGGGATTTCTCTTAATTAGTTAAAGCCGCAGGAACAAGGCTGGATGTGATAAAATTATGATGCCCTTACCTTTGCCGTTCTGTATAGGCGTAGAGAGACGCCAATTAGAGCCACCGTGAGTGGAGGCGTGTGTCTGTTGAAATGAAGATTGCATAGAATTGGACAAAACATCTGTTAAATTGTGATTAGCCGAATTTCCCAAATTTCATTAGGACGGGTGCTAAAAGGACACATTTGCTAAATGATGAACAAGACAGATGCTCCAATTACATGATCATATTTGCAAAAACAGTTTACGTAAAGTCAGAATATATTAGATTAAAGGAAACTAAGTGGCACATAGCCCCGTTTTTCACCTAAATAAGAGGGGGAGCGTGGCTGACGTGGCTGCCTCAGGGCATGTTGTGCTTTCTGGTCCGGTGCGGTGTTTCCTTGCTGACCACGTTTTTGACCAACATCCTCGGTGGCTCCCATCTGATGGGTCATGTGACACAGACAGCCGTAGGTCCGTCTGCGTCACGCTTCGACGTAACCCTTGAGTCAACATCAGTCCACGAAATGGGCATAGCGAGAGCCATGAGAGCCCGGCAGCTCATGTCGCCGACCGCAGGTGTGAGGCGTGGGCGGGGCGCTGATGGACACAGCGCTTTCCCGCACGGGCGACACCACCGTGGGACTCAGGACCCTTTCAAATGGGGTGGGTGGGTTTGGTGACCTTTGTCTCTTGACCCCACCGTCTGTGGGCCGGGGCAGGGGTTGGGGGGTGGGGAGGTCACAAGTGGTTCAGGGGCTCCTGAGCTTGCAGAGAGACCCTTGGGCCATTCCTGGTTGGGGGGGAGCGGTCTCTGGGGTTTGCTCTTCTGCCTCAGATGTGTCCCCTCCCAGGATGCGGGGGAGGGCGAAGCTTTCCCTGGACCAGTCACCTAACTTCAGGCCCCGGTGTGGACGCTGGCGGGTCACGGGCTGAGTCAGGAACAGAAGCTGCGGGCCCTTCGTTTTCAGAAAGTGCACGTGCCCGGGGCTGCCACCCCCTCCTGCCCCAGGGTCCACCGAGTCACTGGCCAGCTGTGTACGGAAGGTGGCGTGGGAGGCCCCCAGTTAGATCCCACAAGCTTCCAGCAGGAGGAAGAAGGCAGGAAAAACACCCAGCCGGGGTGTGTGTCTGAGGAGAGGCCTGTTCCGACAGCGCCCGTGGTCTTCCGTGGCACTCGGAGGCGTGGGCTGAACGTTGGTCCGCCCAGTTTTATCGGTAAATGGGGAGCGAGTGTAGCTGCAGATGCCGCTTCAGAGACGCCACTGGTCTTGTGCCGGAGTGCGTGAACTTTAAAAATTGTTGTCTTAGGATTATAAAGCTAGTATATGCTTCTTATGAAAATGGCATAAAACTTAATTTTCAAAATAGCACAAAAACAATATTATTCTTAAGGCCCGCCCCGTGCCCCGCATCTGGCATTCTGTCCCTGGAGTACAGCGGTGTTGGTATTCCCTTTCTTCTCGGCTTTACAGTGAACACAGCTCCCGTGATGGCAGTGGATGCCTTCTGTGGGCACTGCTTCGCCCCACCGTCGGCCAGAGCTGGAGGGACCCTGGGGAGCATGCTGTCTCCTGCAGCCCCCTACACTGGGGACACAGGGACTTGCCCAGGGTCACAGGGCCCGGGGCTCAGATGGGGACCAGCCTGCAAGCCTCCCCACCCCCACGCCAGCCTCTATCCTCCAGCCCAATGCACAGGCTCACCCCAAAGCAGCAGGGCACAGATGGCCCTTCTTTTCACTACATCTGTGTCTTTGGGGTAAATACCCAGTAGTGCAATTGCAGGGTCATAGGGAAGCTCTGTTTTTAATTTCTTAAGGAATCTCCACACTGTTCTCCAAAGAGGCTGCACCAACTTGCATTCCCACCAACAGTATAAGAGGGGTTCCCCTTTCTCCACATCCTCTCCAACACACGTTGTTTCCTGTCTTGTAGATTTTGGCCGTTCTCACTGGTGTAAGGGGGTACCTCAATGTACCACCAGGGATTCAGGGAGATTTGAGTCTCCGTGACGGCTAACGATGATGAACATTTTTTCATCTGTCTGATAGCCGTGTGTATGTCTTCTTTGGACAAGTGTCTGTTCATGTCTTCTGCCCATTTTTTGATGTGGTTATCTATTTTCTGTGTGTTGAGTTTGAGGAGTCCTTTATAGATCCTGGATATCAGCCCTTTGTCTGCACTGTCATTTGCGAATATCTTCTCCCATTCCGTGGGTTGCCTCTTTGTTTTCTTGACTGTTTCCTTTGCTGTGCAGAAGCTTTTGATCTTGATGAAGTCCCAAAAGTTCATTTTCACTTTTGTTTCCTTTGGCTTTGGAGACATGTCTTGAAAGAAGCTGCTGGGGTCGATGTTGAAAAGGTTATTGTCTATGTTCTCCTCTAGAATTCTGATGGGTTCCGGCCTCACATTGAGGTCTTTACCCATTTCTAGTTGATCTTTGTGCTGTGGAAAGAGCCAAGATGCCCTTCAACAGACAAATGGATAAGGAAGATGTGGTCCATAGACACTATGGAGTATTATGTCTCCATCAGAAAGGACAAATACCCAACTTTTGTAGCAACATGGACGGGACTGGAAGAGATGATGCTGAGTGAAATAAGTCAAGCGGAGAGAGTCAAGTATCATATGGTTTCACTTATTTGTGGAGCATAAGGAATAGCACGGAGGACATTAGAAGGAAAGAAGGGTGTTGGGGGAAATCGGAGGGGGAGTCGAACCATGAGAGGCTGTGGGCTCAAGAAACAAACTGAGGGCTATGGAAGGGAGGGGTGGGGGGTTGGGTGAGCCTGGTGGTGGGCATTCAGGAGGGCACAGATTGCATGGAGCACTGGGTGTGGTGCATAAACAATGAGTCTTGGAACACTGAAAAAATAAAGTTAAAAAAAAGCAGGCCCTCTTTCTCTGTCTTTAAAATGAAGAGGTATGGGCACCTGGGGGGCTCAGTCAGTTAAGCTCCTGTTCTTGGTTGTGGCTCAGGGAGTGATCTCGGGATCGTGAGATGGAGTTCTGCGCCTGCTGAGGTTTCTCTGTCCCTCCCCCTCTGTCCCCCACCGTCATTCCTCCCAGCCGTGGTGCTCACATTCTCTCTCTCTCAAATAAATAAAATAAATCTTTAAAAAATGATAAAAACTAAAGCCAAGAGGTGAGTCTCTGGTTCCAGAAGAGGGGGCGGGAAGAAGGAGCATACTGTTTTCTAGCTGTGGACAGAACCCGAAAGACAAGACATCCTTGTCCAGGGGACTGCGTGGAAATGTCCCCTCCTGACTGGGCAGCTCCTCCCCTGCCCGGCTGTTGCTCCTGCGTCCATCAGTCTCCATCGTGGGGCCCGTCGCTGCAGAGGCAGGACGAGCCCAGGACTGCCGGAGTCTCCTTCCACGGGACCAGGCTGCGTTCCCAAGCCTGGTGGGTCCTTTTTGGGAGGTTCCTTCTTCTTGGCTTTTGTCACCTGAGCTGATGATCATGTGGCCGAGAACACCACGATGCGTGTGTCACACGCCTGCCTTCCTCGAGGGCACAGCTACGAGGGTGACAGGTGCACGGCAGTACCCGTAACGAGCGCCCGTAGAGCCCTTGGCAGGCGCACGCGGTTTCAGAGCCGCTCACTTCACCGCACGGCGCAGATGCCCTGCGTCTAACAACTTGGAGTTCTGTGGCAGCCGTGCGTTGCGCAAATGCCGGCTCCGTCTTTCCGACGGCATCTGTGCGCTCGGTGTCTCTGTGTCACCCTTCGGTCATACTTGAAACATATCAAACTTTTTTGTTATTATTACATTTGTTATTCTGATCTGTGATCAGCTGTTACCACTAATTGGAAGCTCAGAGGATGATGAGTGCTTCAGCAAGAGTGTTTTTAGAGAAGGTGTGTACGTGGACCTAACGCAGTTGCACACTTAACGGGCTGCAGTGTCCTATATGCCTGATGATCACGTGCACGGGGACACCAGAAATTCACCTGATCCGCTTTATTGCAATATTTGCTTTGTTGCAGTGGTCTGGAACCAAACCAAGATGGGGCTTCGGGAGACTGCTTGTGACTGGGGAGGACCAGGAAGGCTTCCTGGAGGAAGTGCTCTCTGAGACTGGTCTCAGCTGTCTTTACCCTTTCCTAGAGGGCTCAGGAGTCATGCCTTTTCTTTCCTTCTGTGATATTAAGATTAGATTCTGGCTCAGGTTTGTTTCTTATAATATAATGTGTTTTAAAACAATTTTGGGGGCTGTTTCATTTCTGACAACTTCTTGGGGTGAGAAATAAAGCAGGTTCTCCACTGGACCGCTCGTGGCTAAGCGAGCCAGGGTGGGCTTCATGCGCTGTTCCACAAAGTGCCTGCGAGATGCCGCCACTCGTCTTGGAGGGACTGAGAGCCTCCGTGCTGACGGGAGTGGGTCCCGGGCCATGTTCACAGGTAATTAGATGGAGAGAAATGACCCAGGCTCTTTTTGTGGCCAAATATTTTGAATATGTGTTAAGCGGTGATAATCAACTTTATCTTAATTGGCTCACAGTATGTTAACGGGAGACTAATATTATGAATATGAGCTTCTGCGTGGTGAAGGGTTGGGATAAGGAGCGTCTGAGGGATTCCGAGTCAGGCAGGAGGCTCGCGGCACCGCTCCAGGCTCCTTCTCCTTCTTGCCACTCACTCCTCGGCCGAGCTTTAGTCTCACTCTGTCCCCGTCCCCGTCCCGGAAGGCTCCCGGGCATCCGTGCCAGAGGTTCTGGTTCTGAGGGGCTCCCCTTCCGTTGCCCCCACCCGCCCCCAACCCGTCCGCCCCTCTTGTCCCCAGACGTTCTGCGAAGCCTGTTCCTTCCGTGGCTCTGCTCAGGGACACCACCTCCTCCGTGCTGTGCTGTGGTGCCAGGAGTGTCCCTCATCTCCTGGTGAACCAGTGAGCCCACAGCGCCTGGCAAGAAGTACAGGCAGCCAGGACGCTCACGCGGGGACAAAGCACACGTGGGGACAAAGCACACGTGGGCCTCTGGACTTGGTCCAGCCGCCTCCTGGCTGAGAAAGCGCGGCTGCTGGGGGTCAGGCACATCTCTGCGCACATTTCCCCGTGGAAGTGCCCCCCTTTGGCCTCCAGAGGAGGTTCTGAGTGGGACTGGGACGTCACGGGAGCAGGACATCACACCCGTTGCTGGGGATTTTCTTCTTTGTGGTGGCTTGGAGGGCCCAGTGGCTCGGGCTGTGGGCCCGATTGAGCCCTCCCTGGGCCAGACGTTCTTCCGTGCACCCCCGTGTGTGCGGGCAGCTCTGGTCCAGAATTCCAACCTGTCCCCTGTTCCCACGGCACTTCCCGCACTGGGCACGTTCACGGCGGGCTGTCTGCCTCAATGTGGCCATCATGACCACAGAGGTTTGGTCTGGTCTGCTCACTGCTGGCTTTGGGGCCTCTAGACCAGTTCCCGACACACAGCGGTCACTCCACAAAATCACAAGACATTAATTTGTAAGACGATCCCACTGCTTCTCTTCCATCGCCAGTCCCACTGGACCCTTTCCAGAGGGCGTGGGAGCTCAGACCAGTGCGGAGAGGCTGTGGCTAACTGGCCATGCTGGGGAGAAGCCTGCTTCATGGTGGACGAGCCCGGCACGGTCTTACTTTGTGTGGAGTGTCCGGCCGCCTCCCCAGTGCCAGCCGGCCCAGGCCTGAGCACGCTGGCGCCTACCAGGTGACCTGGGAGCACCTGCGTGCCTGACGTGGTCACCCCGACCTCTGCTCGGGAGCCTCGTCCACACTCCGTGAACCACGAGAGTCTCTTGGTGAAGACCGGGCCCGGCAGGCGGTGGGGTTGCCGAGTCCCTGTCTTGAGCTGTCTGACTGGGAGCCATCGGCAGGTGCCCCTCTCCCATGGAACCGTACGTCCTGACTGTGTGCAGACATCACGTTACACAGTTCATTTGACAACTGCCACTTCCGGGACAAGGACGCATTTTATGATGTCCTTAGACTCTCTGCCCCCGCCGTCCGCTGGGCCTGCCATTTGGGCATCCCGACCCCCTCCGAGGACAGCCATGACCATATGTCCAGGCGGGACCCTTCCGGGGGGTCCGTCACACCAGAGCCCATGTGAGCTGTGCCCCCTGGCATTGGTTGGGGGAGCCAGGTTGACTCGACTCTGTGCATCACGGGAGATGGGGGATGGGGACCAGGTTCATTTGTCATTTGTCATTTGGCCAGTGCTGACCACGGCCCTGGCTGGAGCCCCCTGCTGTGTCCTCGAGCTGCAAGGACCAGGGAGAGCTTTCTCCAGGTGACTGGGGGCCGGGAGCAGCTGCCCCTGGGGTGTGGGGGGAGGGGGACGACCGAGGGGACATGGGTCTTTAAGACATAACCGGCACTTGGGTATTTTCAGATCACTCGAGTTCCCTGGGCTGCATCCTCCTCACTTTGTTTGGGCTCCGCCCTGGCTCTCACGGGCTGTGTCGCTCTCAGAGGGAGATCTTGGCGTCCGCCTGGCCACATTCACCGAGGGCGTCTCTGGGCGTGGAGTGTGGAGCCCTGCAGTCCTCACCATCCAGCGGCGTCGGAGGCCCTGGAGCGCTCTGGGGCCACTTTTAGACTTAGTGGGCGCGTTGCGTCGGAAGTCTTCTGGGTCAGTACCTGCCCCTCCCGTTAGGGCTGGCTCAGAGCAGAGTTTGCTGCCAATTAATTCATAACATAAAGTATTTGGTATGCAAATCTAATTTCTTAACTGTCAGCTTTTACTTGCCAATATGGCAAGCCTTTATTTATTTCTGTTATAAAACCAAATCCCTAAAACTCTAAGTTCTTCATATTTTGAAATTTCAATTATCCTCCAGGACTGTGTCTCTATTTACATACGCACTTGCACGCCATAGGAGCTGGTGGGGAGCAGCGGGGCCTGTGCCCCGGCGGAGAGCTGCTTGAACCCGCCCAAGAGCGAAGGCCAGGATTGGCTTCAGGAAAACCCTTTCCTCTCCACAAGCCGGAGGTCGGATGGACGCCGAGGCGCGGCGGGGCGGCTGACTGGTTGCTGGGGTGAGAGCCTGGCTGTGCTTGGTCGTGGCCTTCTGAAAGCCCGGGAGTCCCGGTCGGGCTTGGCCACCGGCAGCCGGCTCCGTGAGCTTTCAAGGCTGCCTGGTGCCTGTGACTCCAGCAGGAGCTGGTCCACGACCCGCTGGATCTCTAGAAGCTTGCCCAGGGTACTGTCACAGTCTAGAAAAACGTGTGTGTCTTGAAATGCCGAGAAGTGAGGGGACCTGGACTTCCGCCCGTGGATGTGGTTGAGCACCGTGTCGGGTGCTGAGGCCTGACGGGAGTCTGGGGGACGTGGACCCACAGACTGCTGGCCGTCGCATGTCCTGGGCCGGGGCCTGGGGAGGGTCTGCCGGCGGGAGGGCTGGGGCGGGTGTGGGGGTGAGGAGTTGCTCTTTCCATCTCCGCATGGACCGGTGGGGGGCTTCCTGATAAAGTGATCTCAGAGCATCTGTTAGGATCGATGTTTGCAGATTCTAGGGGCTACCCTTCACCGAGACGGTGCACTTACCTAAACACTGCGGCGGAGCCGTTGGACTAGTCGGCGCTTGCTTCCACAAGGTTGATGCATCTTTGACGTCCCTGGTTTTTACTCCTCCGGCCTCTGCCCTCGGGACACACACGAGGCGTCGAACTCCGCGTACGCCGAGGACGGAGGCGAAGGCCCACAGTGGAGCCGCCCTCTGCTGCCGGAGGTGGGGGTGCTGCCCCCGAGGACAGTCCTGTGTGGGAGCCCCAAGGCCAGATCAGCTCCTGCTGGTCGAATGACCTCCGAGCAGCTCCCTGCATCCCTGCAACGGGTCCTCCGAGGCTGTGCTCCGCGCCCCCCCATGTCCCCTGCACTGGCCTCTTAGAGGATTTCAGGTGTCAGAGGTGTCAGTGCCAAGCAGGGAGGAGCTGGGGAGGGACCAGGGAGGGGCTGTGCAGGGGGAGCCTGTGAGCGGCGTCCTCCAGCAGATGGCCTTGGGGCACTGCCCGCTGGGGTGTCCTGTCCTCCCTGTGAACGCAGAGTCAGAGAAGTGACGTGTCCACCGTCGAGGGCTGCGGAGAAGAGAACTGCAGATCTTCCCATTCATTTTCTTCTGAAATCCAGACCGATGGTCGGCCAGAGAGCAAGGGAGGCTCTCGGGGCACGCAGTCCCTTGCGGGAGTGAAGGAGGAGCGCCCACCGCCTCTGCAGGGCCCCGTGTCCCGCCGGGCCGAGTGCAGGGGTGTGCGGGGCGGGGTCCGGCACGTTCCCTGTGGGTGCAGCGTTTATTCTGTTCGCAGAGATGTGCCGTGACACCTTTGCTTTTCTGTGTGTGTGTGTGTGTGTGTGCGCGCGCGCGCGTACTTGGTTATTTGAAGTTTTCTTTAGCAATTTACCAGGCCTGGTCTATTTCTTTGTTTCCCTGTTTTTCCTCTGCGCATAGATTGCATGTTTTCAGTAGCATCTGCTGTGAATTTTAATTATGATGTTCGACTCCAAGGGAGGCTTTCAAAGCAGCCAGTGTCGTTAGCAGTCCAGACCCGTGTCTACGGCACAGACGGAGGGCTGCAAAGTGTGTCCGGAGATGCGGACACCACACAAAGGAGGTAGAACCCAAAGTGTCTCCTCATACCCCCTGCTCCCCGCCCCAACCCCCAAGAGACAGCCAGGGACCGATACGCATAACATTATTTTTTGTTTGTTTGTTTTTTTTTTTTTTGCTTTTTGCCAGTAATTGTTCTTTGGTTCTTGAAGGCAGTGTCACAAAGCCTCTGCAGCCTTGAACGTGGCAGTTCTGGGATTTGGAGCTCGGCTAAAATGGAAAATGCAATTCAGTGTTCTGCTACTTCAAATTGTACAAATAAGCTTACAGGACGTCATAAACGCTGGCCTGCTGTTACTCATCAGCCTGGAAGCCAGCCCGGGATCCAGGGCCATGCCTGCGCCCGAGCCCTCGAGGCCCATGCAACAGCTCTCAGGGGTGGTACGTGATGCTCGAAGACCCATGTCCCCAGGGAAGGCCGGCCAGTTCTGCGTCGCCCCAGGGGCCGGGAGGACATGGGCTGCGTGTCCTGTGTGTGTCAGGTGCGGTCCTGGCAGAGAACACCGTGTCTTCTCCTCTGCCCCAGGACCTCAGCACCAGGCCGGCCTTTCCTTTCCAAAGCCAAACTGCTGACCATCGCCTGTAATTATGCACTCATTATTTTGCTGCACTAAGTGAGGGGGAGCCACGCACTAGACATCGAAAACACTTGTTCCTGGAGCCATCTGTGTGGCTGAGCTGACATCTGAGACTTGTCCTGTGGGTGTGTCACAGGAGCTCCGGGCTCCTTGGCCTCCAGGGTGGCAGTGGGTAGGGGCCGCCTCTGGGCCCACAGCGGCTAGGCTGTGGCTGCCCCTGGGCCTCACTCCGAGGGCCTGCAGGAGGCCTTTGCCCCAGGCCTGGGACTTGCTGAGTGCACACCAAGGCCTCCCCGCAGAGCAGGTGTGCCCCTCATTCTGCTGTGCTCTTCTTAGCTGGGTCATCCCGATGGACTGGCCCCACTCCTGCGGAGAGCCTGTGTGGGGCTGAGGGTACTGTGGAGGCCTGTCCACCCACGGAAAGCCCTGGGCAGTGCTGAGCCCCAGCCGGTGCCAGAAGGCCAGGCTCCTGACTGACCATCAGCACAGCTCCTAAGGGGTTTCCTACTTGGCAAGGTCACGTGGGAGGCCCTGTTGTTCACGGAGGATCACACTAGGCTCAGAGGTGGGGGTTAAGTGATTTGACTTCACCAAGTCTCAGACCTGGGGTCTGAGTCCTGGATCCAGGGTGGTGACGTTTGCTTCTCTGCCCCCCAAGCGGCCTGGCGCCATCGGAACCAGCCTCACCCCCTCCGTCGCGGCCCCAGCGCTTTCCCCACCTCCTCACTTGGCCCCTGGGCTGTGAGCTCCAGGCTGTCCTGACCCTGGCCTTGCCTGCGGAGTGGGACCTGTGGGAGAATGTTCCGGAGATCCCGAGATGCTCGGTTCTTTCCTTCCTGACCTCTGTGGCTCCAGATGTGCCCGGAGAGGTCGTGGCTGCTTGCAGTTCGGAATTCTCTAGAATCCCTCTGCCCTCTCCCTGGGCCATTTCCTGGGCCACTCCCTTACTTCCTCAGGAGCCGGTCCTCCCTCGGCGCTGGAGGCCAACCGACCCTCCTCCCCTCACGCAGCAGAGGGAACCTGGGACGTGACGGTCACCTTGGCTTCCGGGCGGGCGCATTATGCAGTAGTAGTGGACAGCCTCGTGGCGGCCTCCTCGGCGTGCAGAAGTGAGGGAGGCGGGACCCAGGCTTCCGCCCCCGCAGCTGGGGGACGGGCTGGCAGCGGGCCAGCTGAGCTGCCTAATCTCAGAGGGGCTGATCTCTCCCGACGGAGCACGGTCTGTTTCAGGGTGGGGGTGCCTCCCAGCATCGCTTTGGGCAGAGGTGGGCCGGACCAGGGGGTGCCGTGCCCGTGACCCTGAACACACCGGCCGGGACACTGGGCACTAAGAGGTGTTACGTCTGCCCTGTGCGTGGCCTCCCACCGAGGGGCTCGTCTGGGGCTGTCCACTCGCTTGAGAGACGAGTGCCCCAGGTAGAAGGGAAGAGCCGGGTGCTTCTCTTCTCGATGGTGTGGTGTGGATGCTGGCTCCTGGGGCTCACCCCACAAATGGCACAGCAGGAAGGTTCCTGAAGGCCGTGGGAGGCACTACCTTCCTGCGGAACAACAGCTCAGTGCTGACTGCCTGCTCCCGGGTCCCTGCACTCCGGGGGTCCGCGTGCCCTCAGTCCTACTGTCCCTGGAGTCCACAGACTCCTGAGGGCATTTTACCTCCAAGGTCCATGAATTCTTAGTGGTTCTGGGGCTCAGGCAGACTGTTCGGGAGCATGTCTGTGGACAGGAGACACTTTGGGGAAATCGTTTTGCATGTACTCTACTTCCTACCCTCCCTCAACTTGACCAGCGTGGCCGCCACCTGGTGCCCTGCTGTTTCCCGCCACGCCTGCCCTTCTCCCGCCTCACACAGGGAAGGCAGGTAAAGACTTGCCCTCTGGTCGCACCTTGGTTCACACCCAGGCATGAAGACCAGAACGGTCGGGGTAACTGGAGATGTTGCCCACCACGTCGGGGAAACTAACGAAGTGAGCCAAGTTCATGGTGCCCACGTCCTGCTCCCAGTCCCTGGGTTTAAGACAGAATCAAACAAGGGCCTGATCTGGTCAACCTGGTGGATGATTCCAGCCCAGCCACCCGAGGGCTCCGGACGTACCCGGGAAGAAGTTCGCGGCCGTGCGCGTCAGACCCCTCCCAAAACTCTATTTTCATCGACACACGTTAGGGGAAGCTTCCTCCATCCCTACATCTATAAGAAATAAATGGAAATAGACTCTATCCTTGACCCCAGTCCCCATCCAGCAGTAAGTAATGAAATCACTGCAGGATAAATGAGCCGTTTGGAAAAACCAGCCCATCCATTTCGTCAAACGATGCACTTCTCCTAACATTTTATTTTTATGCTTAATGTATGTCTATCGAAATACAGATAACATTTATGTGGTTTTGATCTGTTATGCTAGTAATAATGTAGAAAAATCCAATCCAGAAGAAGATTATTTTTAACACTTGGAGCCCCTGGTCACTGGCAATCCAGAGTAGGTCTGTATTTCGCATCAGTACCCCCGAGCAGAGACGTGTGGTTGGGCGGGAGAGAGACACTGTCTCAGGCGCGAACATTGATCCCTTTGGGACAAAATGCTGTGGGAGAAGGGGCTCGGAGGGACAGCTTTAAGCGGAAGCAGGGAGGAGTATGTGAGGTTTCCAGCTGTCCAGGGGCCTCTCCGTGAAAGTCCGCAGCGTGACCCCGGGCACGGGATGCCTCACCACCGAGGTCCCGTTTGGTTCCCGGAATAATGGCGACGCGGTTTTCTTTTCAGCAGTGATATCTGCAGTATGCCAGAACTTACCTCCTCTAACACTGTGTGAACTTACGAGAGGTACCGCACGGTGCAGACTCCAGCGTAGGAGCAAGCAGTGAGGCCCGAGCCCGCGGTGGGGGGCGCAGAGTCCGCCTCGCCGGACGAAGGCAGCCCTTCCAGCAGCATCCCCGGCGAAGTCGATGGCACTCTAGTGTAGTTTTTATAGACTTTCTATTTGAGTGCAGTTTAGGACTGACAGACAAGCTGTTAAGACACACGGAGTGTCCCAGAGCGCGCACGCCCGTGGCCCTGACGGCTGACGTTGGACCTGCTGCGACACTCGCGTCCCGACGGGCACACGGCACAGATGCTTTAGGTGTGACGAAAGCGCACGCGTTCTTCTGTTTCACCTTGTGTCCCCTCCTGTCCCGGGCTGCGGCCCTGGGTGTCCTCTCCCACGTAGCACGGCCCGAGGCTCCCGTTGGCGGTGACAGTCTGGGTGCCTTATCTGTGACGACCTCGACTGTGACGACCTCGACCATTTGAAGGGCTCAGACTGGGCACTTTGGACACGTACCTCCGGTGGAGCCGGGCGGGTGTGTTCTTGGAAGGAAGAGCAGAGTGAAGCTCCCTCTCACCGTCGTAGCCACGGGCCGCCCTGTCCACGCGACCGGCCACGCGGATGTGCACCTCCACCCCTGTGGCTGAGGCCGCGTCCGCCGGGCCCCCAGGCTGCTCTCACCTCCCTCACGAGCTCTTGGGGGGAGTGAGCCTGCAGCCCACACTTAGGGCTGGGATTCGCTCCTCCCGGGAAGGGGCCCGTGGATGTTGCTGGGAAGGATGTGTTTTGAGTTTCCTCATGCTTCCAGAACACGGGTTTGTGCTCGTGCAGCACGAGTGTACGCATGTATGTTGTGTCACACCATGTTGTGTGTATACGTGTGTCACACCGTATATGTCACTGTACTGTGTGTTGTGTGTACATGTGAGGATGTTGCATTGTGTGCCTTGTGTATGTGCTGTGTGTATGTTGTACTGGTATGTGAACGTTGTGTTGTATGTACATGTGCGTATGCTGTCTTGTGTGTTTGTGTGGTGTGTGTGCTGTATGTACGTTGTGTTTATGTG